>NC_084632.1:8652631-8657631 GCF_033978795.1 Nerophis ophidion
ACCTCTGCCCTAACAGGACTGAGGTTTAAGTGTACCTGGGAGGTGAAGTCATGCTGCTGCAGCTGGCGTCCCTCCCGGAGGTCCCAGCAGCGCACGGTGTTGTCCAGTCCTCCCGTCCACAGCTTGGTGCCGTCGTTGGAGATGTCGATGCAGCTGGCTCCGTCCGTGTGGCCCTGGAACTGCCTGTGGGCCACAACACACCACACACCACGTATAATGTATCCAGTCTCGGGGGCAGGCTGGTTCGGGAGAGGGCGTCCTACCTGACTAAGGTCTGGTTGTGCAGGTCCCAGACCACGATGTTGCCGTCGCTGCAGCAGGAGAAGCACACCTTGTTGTCGGGCGAGATGGCCAGGGCGTAGCAGGCCGGGGCCGACGACGTCAGCTCCGCCTTGATGCGAGGGGTGGGCGTGGCCAGATCCCAGATGGACAGCGTGCTGGCCTCGCCGCCCACGATCAAGGTGCGCCCGTCGGGGAGGATCTTGCAGGAGCGGATGTAGTTGTCTCTGTTCTGCTTGGACATGAGGGACAGTAAGGGGTTAGATTCGGTGGACCCGTTTATGTCGACTACTCTTGGACTGGCAGACTCACGTTGACATAAGCAGTTGTCTGCATATCGACTTGTTATGATAGGTAGCAAGTTACTGTTCTGAGTGACATCCACCCTTTTCCATCTGTACTGCTGGCTACTGATCCAGGTCAAATCAAACTGTGACATATTTGATACCTTTGTTGCACGTCACATCCGCTTGCAGACTCAACACGGACTCACGTAAACACTCAGTCACGTTGCAGACTAAACACCGACTCACGTAAATACTCAGTCACGTTGCAGACTAAACACCGACAAAGTAAATACTCAGTCATGTTGCAGACTAAACATTGACTCACGTAAATACTCAGTCATGTTGCAGACTAAACACCGACTCACGTAAACACTCAGTCATGTTGCAGACTAAACACCGACTCACGTAAACACTCAGTCACGTTGCAGACTAAACACTGACTCACGTAAATACTCGGTCACGTTGCAGACTAAACACCGACAAAGTAAATACTCAGTCATGTTGCAAACTAAACGCCGACTCACGTAAACACTCAGTCATGTTGCAGACTAAACGCAGACTCACGTAAACACTCAGTCATGTTGTAGACTAAACGCAGACTCACGTAATGACTCAGTCTCCTTGCAGACTATACGGCGACTCACGTAAACACTCAGTCACGTTGCAGACTAAACACTGACTCACGTAAACACTCAGTCATGTTGCAGACTAAACACCGACTCACGTAAACACTCAGTCACGTTGCAGACTAAACACTGACTCACGTAAATACTCGGTCACGTTGCAGACTAAACACCGACAAAGTAAATACTCAGTCATGTTGCAAACTAAACGCCGACTCACGTAAACACTCAGTCATGTTGCAGACTAAACGCAGACTCACGTAAACACTCAGTCATGTTGTAGACTAAACGCAGACTCACGTAATGACTCAGTCTCCTTGCAGACTATACGGCGACTCACGTAAACACTCAGTCACGTTGCAGACTAAACACCGACTCACGTAAACACTCAGTCATGTTGCAGACTAAACACCGACTCACGTAAACACTCAGTCATGTTGCTGACTAAACGCAGACTCACGTAAACACTCAGTCATGTTGCAAACTAAACACAGACTCATGTAAACACTCAGTCATGTTGCAGACAAAACACGGACTCACGTAAACACTCAGTCATGTTGCAGACTAAACACCGACTCAAGTAAACATTCAGTCACGTTGCAGACTAAACACAGACTCACGTAAACACTCAGTCATGTTGCAGACTAAACACCGACTCACGTAAACACTCAGTCATGTTGCAGACTAAACACCGACTCACGTCAATAGTCACGTTGCAGACTAAACAACGACTCACGTAAATACTCAGTCACGTTGCAGACTAAACACAGACTCACGTAAACACTCAGTCATGTTGCAGACTAAACACCGACTCACGTAAATACTCAGTCACGTTGCAGACTAAACACAGACTCACGTAAACACTCAGTCATGTTGCAGACTAAACACCGACTCACGTAAACACTCAGTCATGTTGCAGACTAAACACCGACTCACGTAAATACTCAGTCATGTTGCAGACTAAACACCGACTCACGTAAACACTCAGTCATGTTGCAGACTAAACATTGACTCACGTAATCACTCAGTCATGTTGCAGACTAAACACCGACTCACGTAAACACTCAGTCATGTTGCAGACTAAACATTGACTCACGTAAACACTCAGTCATGTTGCAGACTAAACACCGACTCACGTAAACACTCAGTCATGTTGCAGACTGAACGCCGACTCACGTAATGACTCAGTCTCCTTGCAGACTAAACGGCGACTCACGTAAACACTCAGTCATGTTGCAAACTAAACATTGACTCACGTAAACACTCAGTCATGTTGCAGACTAAACATTGACTCACGTAAACACTCAGTCATGTTGCAGACTAAACACATACTCACGTAAACACTCAGTCATGTTGCAGACTAAACATTGACTCACGTAAACACTCAGTCATGTTGCAGACTTAACACCGACTCATGTAAACACTCAGTCATGTTGCAGAATAAACACCGACTCACGTAAACACTCAGTCATGTTGCAGACTAAACACCGACTCACGTAAACACTCAGTCATGTTGCAGACTAAACACCGACTAACGTAAACAATCAGTCACGTTGCATACTAAACACCAACTCACGTAAATACTCAGTCATATTGCAGACTAAACACCGACTGACGTAAATAGTCATGTTGCAGACTAAACACAGACTCACGTAAACACTCTGTCATGTTGATGACTAAGCACCGACTCACGTAAACACTCAGTCATGTTGCAGACTAAACACCGACTCACGTAAACACTCAGTCATGTTGCAGACTAAACACCGACTCACGTAAACAATCAGTCACGTTGCAGACTAAACACCGACTCACGTAAATACTCAGTCATATTGCAGACTAAACACAGACTCACGTAAACACTCAGTCATATTGCAGACTAAACACAGACTCACGTAAACACTCAGTCATGTTGCAGACTAAACATTGACTCACGTAAACACTCAGTCATGTTGCAGACTTAACACCGACTCATGTAAACACTCAGTCATGTTGCAGAATAAACACCGACTCACGTAAACACTCAGTCATGTTGCAGACTAAACACCGACTCACGTAAACACTCAGTCATGTTGCAGACTAAACACAGACTCACGTAAACAATCAGTCATGTTGCAGACTAAACACCAACTCACGTAAATACTCAGTCATATTGCAGACTAAACACAGACTCACGTAAACACTCAGTCATGTTGCAGACTAAACATTGACTCACGTAAACACTCAGTCATGTTGCAGACTAAACACCGACTCACGTAAACACTCAGTCATGTTGCAGACTAAACACAGACTCACGTAAACAATCAGTCATGTTGCAGACTAAACACCAACTCACGTAAACACTCAGTCATGTTGCAGACTAAACACAGACTCACGTAAACACTCAGTCATGTTGCAGACTAAACATTGACTCACGTAAACACTCAGTCATGTTGCAGACTTAACACCGACTCATGTAAACACTCAGTCATGTTGCAGAATAAACACCGACTCACGTAAACACTCAGTCATGTTGCAGACTAAACACCGACTCACGTAAACACTCAGTCATGTTGCAGACTAAACACAGACTCACGTAAACAATCAGTCATGTTGCAGACTAAACACCAACTCACGTAAATACTCAGTCATATTGCAGACTAAACACAGACTGACGTAAATAGTCACGTTGCAGACTAAACACAGACTCACGTAAATACTCAGTCACGTTGCAGACAAAACACCGACTCACGTAAATACTCAGTCATGTTGCAGACTAAACACCAACTCACGTAAATACTCAGTCATATTGCAGACTAAACACCGACTGACGTAAATAGTCACGTTGTAGACTAAACACAGACTCACCTAAATACTCAGTCACGTTGCAGACTAAACACCGACTCACGTAAACACTCAGTCATGTTGCAGACTAAACACCGACTCAGGTAAACACTCAGTCAAGCAGCACTCAGCCAAATTCCCTCAAAGCAATGTTGCAATTTTTCACACCAACACAGCAAGTTTCCTTGGTAGAAAACCCTCGAACAAAGTAAGTGCGCCACTCTTCCAAAAGGAACTAGCTTCATGCTAGCTTACAATGGATTTTCCATTGAAAGACTACTTTCAGCATTAGCGATTTTACGCAGCGATTTCTACGCCTCGAAATTTGGTAACGAAAAATACAACTAAGATGATTTACCATGAATTGATTTACGTGGACCCCGACTTAAACAAGTTGAAAAACTTATTGGGGTGCTACCTTTTAGTGGTCAAATGTGCGGAATATGTACTGAACTCTGCAATCTACTAATGAAAAAGTATCAATGAAACTTACAATCAAACAGCTGGTGTGTAAGGAGTACAATACTTGCAGTATAAACACTTTGTAGGGCGCAACATAACACATTAAGGTTCCTGGAAAAGCTACTTCCGAATTAGAGAACATTGCTATAGATAGCCTGTCCAGTAGTGCCATCTAGTGCCTTGGCAGTGCAACTGCATTGCAAATGAGACTCAAACGTATTGGACTGCGCAGTTATCATAATCAGCTCATTTTTACATGTTACCATAAAAGATAGAATTTTATAAACAAACAATATTTAACAACACACAAAAAAGTACAGAAAAATGGCGCTGTTAAGTACCAGTATCGATTCGTCGGTACCGGTAATTGGTACCGTATCAGTTCAAATGTGAACGGTACCCTTTCCTGTTTACTTTGTCCAGAGATGTAAGGAAATTAATTGGTAAAAGAATATATTAGTTTGTCAAAATGTTTTTTTCCATTTTGTTTTATTTACATTCTGCTGCTGTATAGCTCGGTTGGTAGAGC
>NC_084632.1:8662631-8690131 GCF_033978795.1 Nerophis ophidion
ACTCAGAAAGACTTCAGAAAACCACTGTCACTAAATAAAGTTTGTCGCTACATCTGTAAGTGCAAGTTAAAGGTCTACTATGCAAAGAAAAAGCTTTTTATCAACAACATCCAGAAACGCCGCCGGCTTCTCTGGGCCCGAGATCATCCAAGATGGAATGATGCAAAGTGGAAAAGTGTTCTGTGGACTGACGAGTCCACATTTCAAATTGTTTTTGGAAACTATGGACATTTGTGTCCTTGGGAACAAAGAGGAAAAGAACCATCCGGATTGTCATAGGCGCAAAGTTCAAAAGCCAGCATCTATGATGGTATGGGGGTGTATTAGTGCCCAAGGCATGGTTAATTTACACATCTGCGAAGGCACCATTCATGCTGAAAGGTACATACAGGTTTTGGAGCAACATATGTTGTCATTCAAGCAACGTTATCATGGACGCCCCTGCTTATTTCAGCAAGACGCTCTGCTCGACATTTTTAATTCTAAGACAGATTAAACTCAAATAGGATTTGAAAATCCAAGAAAAAACTTGGTCTTCACTTGTTTATTAAATAAATTAATTAATTTTCTTTATTTTGCTTCTTATAACTTTCAGAAAGACAATTTTAGAGAAAAAATACAACCTTAAAAATGATTTTGGGATTTTTAAACACATATACCTTTTTACCTTTTAAATTCCTTCCTCTTCTTTCCTGACAATTTAAATCAATGTTGAAGTTTTTTTTTTTATCGTAAAGAATAATAAATACATTTTAATTTAATTCTTCATTTTAGCTTCTGTTTTTGCAACGAAGAATATTTGTGAAATATTTCTTCAAACTTATTATGATTAAAATAAAATAAATTATTCTGGCAAATCTAGAAAATCTTTAGAATCAAATTTAAATCTTATTTCAAAGTCTTTTGATTTTCTTTTAAAATTTTTGTTCTGGAAAATCTAGAAGAAATAAGGATTTGTCTGTTAGAAATATAGTTTGGTCCAATTTGTTATATATTCTAACAAAATGCATATTGGATTTTAACCTATTTAAAACATGTCATCAAAATTCTAAAATTAATATTAATCAGGAAAAATTACTAATGATGTTCCATAAATTTTTCAGAAAGATTCGAATTAGCCAGTTTTTCTCTTCTTTTTTTCAGTTGAATTTTGAATTTTAAAGAGTCAAAATAGAAGATTAACTATGTTTCAAAATTAAACTTTCACTTTTTTCCTGTTTTCTCCTCTTTTAAACTGTTCAATTAAGTGTTTTTTTCATCATTTATTCTCAACAAAAAACTTTCCGTAAAAGGAAAAAAAATGTACGACGGAATGACAAACAGAAATACCCATTCTTTTTATATATATATAGATTTATTTATTAAAGGTAAATTGAGCAAATTGGCTATTTCTGGCAATTTATTTAAGTGTGTATCAAACTGGTAGCCCTTCGCATTAATCAGTACCCAAGAAGTAGCTCTTGGTTTCAAAAAGGTTGGTGACCCCTGCTGTGTAGTATTTCTCCAGCAATGGTCATGTGGTGACATCATGATGCGATTTTGAGAGGTCATCATTGAAGTGGGACATCACTGAAGGCCTGGTTTCTATGTATCTTTTAAACTTTATTTATTAAATATGCAATCAAATAATGTGCCGAACAAAACAAATACGTTGTATTTTAAACACATTTTTTGAAATCAGATGAATCCCTCTTTTGAATTTGTATTAAACTCCTTTAATCACAGTTGACACAAAAGTGTTGTTTAACTCATCTGTGCTACTTTTGTTGACAACATTGTTAGTCGTTTGTCGTCCACTGCTAGTTGGCGATGTTCCAGTAGCGTTCTTGATATTGGATGCTATTTGCTAGCATGTTTGTTCATCAAGCCAACCAACATTGTTTTTAGAAAAGAAAGCTTTCAGATGAACTGCTCCCTGGTCATGGAACGACTCTTTGGGGGAACTTTAGGCCTTTTAAAGGATCGAGAAAGTCTTTCTATAGTAGGGTCGCATATGAAGTCACATCTTTTTTTTTTCTTCGCGGTTTAATTGACACCACGGTCAAGCACCTTGAGTGTAGCATAGAATAAAGTGAGAGTGTAGAGTTTGAGCAGAAAATGCCATATTGCTGTTCTGTTCTTTGCTGTTGCAGTCATTTATATAGAGCAGGGGTCGGCAACCTTTACCACTCAAAGAGCCATTTCGACCCGTTTCACAAAATGAGGAAGACAATGGGAGCCGCAACTATTCTGGCCAATATCTGCTGGTGGTCACCCAGATGACAAGAATAAGGGCATGCTATGAAGCCATTGCCTTAAACACCTTCTACAACATGTACAAACTGCTTGCCAGTCCAGCAACATGTTGTGAGAGGCTTACGCAGATGCACGCACACGACTGGAAGGCATACTGGGTGACACAGAGTACACTGACGGTTGTGATATAAACAACTTTAACACTCCTACTAATATGCGCCACATTGTGAACCCACACAAAAGAAGAATGACAAACACATTTCGGGAGAAAATCCTCACAGTAACACAACAAATACCCAGAATCCTTTGCATCCATGACAAATCCTGACTATGTTATACAACCCGTGAAGACCAAACCCCGCCCACCTCAACCACGCAGGGAGGGGGTCGGGGGTTTGGTACTCGCGGGGTGCATAACATAGTCAGGAGTGTCATGGATGCAAAGGATTCTGGGTATTTGTTGTGTTGCGTTTATGTTGTGTTACTGTGAGGATTTTCTCCCGAAATGTGTTTGTCATTCTTCTTTTGTGTGGGTTCACAATGTGGTGCATATTAATAGGAGTGTTAAAGTTGTTTATATCACAACCGTCAGTGTACTCTGTGACACCCAGTATGCCTTGGATTCTCATAGATAGAAGCCGATAGAAGCAGCGAAATGCATGTGTCCGGTCGGCACGCACATAGCATTCCGTGAATGGCGGGCGCGATGACGTTCCAGAGCACACGCAAATAGCATTCCGTGAATGGCGGGCGCGATGACGTTCAAGAGGATGTTAAGAGTAATATCATCACGGCACGCCCTTAATATTGTTGTCCGATTGAAAATTGGAGAACGTTGACTCTGGGTGATGTCCGGGAGAGGCATTGTATTCCGGAATCTCCCCGCAACAATCTAGGGGGTCGGCGATTGTGCAGCTGAGCTGCATCAGAGCTGCCAAAGAGCTGCATGCGGCTCCGGAGCCGCGGGTTGCCGACCCCTGATATAGAGGGATAGGAAAGAGCATAAAAGTAATAAAGTCAGCGAAAAAGGAAAGTGCATTGAAGGAAATGGCTCTTAAAATATGTCCTGTGGAATACAATCAGATCATGCTTGTGTCTGCAGACATCACTTTATAAAATGTTTGTCTGAGCATTTTGTATGAGAAATTTCCTGTGATGCAATGCAGTTTATTCTCTACTAGATTAGTAATGTTTGAGAGCAGAACTTAATGTACAGAAAGGACAAGAGATGGGATTAGTTTGTGTGTTTTTTATGCCCAAATAAAACTTGAAGACCTGCTTGTGTTTAGTTAAGTCCTAGTCATAAATATTGTGGAGTAAGGATTGTGAATGTTGGACAAAAGTCCCCAAAGAGTGCAGTTCCCCTTTAAGGAGCATAAGTGGTTAAAATAAATTGTGACTAATCTGCGTTTATAAATGATTTGACAGCCTAAATTTTATTTCCTGGAGACGCAAATGGGTTTGATCTGGTGGAATGGCCCGAAACGTTTCGAGCCTTTTTAATGAAATTAAAAACTGTAAACAATTCTGGTCGTCTGCATGCTAGAACCAGATTCCACTGGACTCACCAGGGGGCTGCGGGAGTAGGCGCTGGCCGCTGCACTGATCTGGGGCGAGAGGGTCAGAGCCCCGCCGAAGCCTCCTGGGCTGGCCAGCTCGCCATTCAGTCCTGCGTGGGACACCACCCCAAAATGAGCCGGGAAGGAAGCGGGGGGCACGGACATGGGGCTGCGGAGCGCTGGGAGAGGGAGGAAGAGGAGGGAGAGATCGAGGGAGGGAGGGAGAGGACACAACACACAAGCACGGTCACAGAGGGTCTGATGATAACAACATTTTGGAACTAAAGTCACTTTATTCCATATTAGGAGGCGTTAAAGGGGTCGTATCCTGCTCAGAGGCTTTAGAAAGGATATCAGATATAAATAGATCAGGTTGTATTCAGGGTAAATATATATATAAATATATCAGGGTATATACAGGGTAAATACAAACCCCGTTTTCATATGAGTTGGGAAATTGTGTTAGATGTAAATATAAACAAAATACAATGATTTGCAAATCATTTTCAACCCATATTCAGTTAAATATGCTACAAAGAAAACATATTTGATGTTCAAACTGATAAACATTTTTTTTTTTTGCAAATAATCATTAACTTTAGAATGTGATGCCAGCAACACGTGACAAAGAAGTTGGGAAAGGTGGCAATAAATACTGATAAAGTTGAGAAATGCTCATCAAACACTTATTTGGAACATCCCACAGGTGTGCAGGCTAATTGGGAACAGTTGGGTGCCATGATTGGGTATAAAAGCAGCTTCCATGAAATGCTAAGTAATTCACAAACAAGGATGGGGTGAGGGTCACCACTTTGTAAGCAAATTGTCGAACAATTTTAGAATAACATTTCTCAAAGAGCTATTGCAAGGAATTTAGGGATTTTACCATCTACGGTCCGTAAAATCATCAAAAGGTTCAGAGAATCTGGAGAAATCACTGCACGTAAGCGATATTACGGACCTTTGATCCCTCAGGCGGAACTGCATCAGAAACCGACATCGATGTGTAAAGGATACCACCACATGGGCTCAGGAACACTTTACAAAACCACTGTCAGTAACTACAGTTGGTTGCTACATCTGTAAGTGCAAGTTAAAACTCTACTATGCAAAGCCAAACCGATTTATCAACAATATCCTGAAACGCCGCCGGCTTGGCTGAGCCCGAGCTCATCTAAGATGGACTGATGCAAAGTGGAAAAGTGTTCTGTGGTCTGAGGAGTCCACATTTCAAATTATATTTGGAAACTGTGGACGTGGTGTCCTCCGGAACAAAGAGGAAAATAACCATCCAGATTGTTATAGGCGCAAAGTTCAAAAGCCAGCATCTGTGATGGTATGGGGGTGTATTAGTGCCCAAGGCATGGGTAACTTACACATCTGTGAAGGCACCATTAATGCTGAATGGTCCATACACGTTTTGGAGCAACATATGTTGTCATCCAAGCAACGTTATCATGGACACCCCTGCTTATTTCAGCAAGACAATGCCAAGCCACGTGTTACAACAGCGTGGTTTCGTGGTAAAAGAGTGCGGGTACTTTCCTGGCCCGCCTGCAGTCCAGACATGTCTCCCATCGAAAATGTGTGACGTATTATGAAGCGTAAAATACGACAAAACCCTGGACTGTTGAACAACTTAAGCTGTACATTAAGCAAGAATGGTAAAGATTTCCACTTTCAAAGCTTCAACAATTAGTTTCCTAAGTTCCCAAACGTTTATTGAGTGTTGTTAAAAGAAAAGGTGATGTAACACAGTGGTGAACATGCCCTTTCCCAACTACTTTGGCACGTGTTGCAGCCATGAAATCCTAAGTTAATTATTATTTGGGAAAAAAAATAAAGTTTATGAGTTTGAACATCATTGTAGTGCATTCAGCTGAATATGGGTTGAAAAGGATTTGCAAATCATTGTATTCCGTTTATATTTACATCTAACAGAATTTCCCAACTCAAATGGAAACGGGGTTTGTACATCAGGTGATATACAGGGTAAATCTGCATTCTTCTCCTCTTGGCCAAAACGCTGTGATACCACAGCCTTCTCCAAGACCACGCCTACCCTGTTGTGATTGGTCAGGGCGTGAGGGTTAGATGAGAGCGGCAAAGAGACACGCCCCGCTAAAACATCAACATGCTAATAGTTCTAAGAGAACAGTTCAGAAGAATAAGAAGGACTAAGAACATTGGAGTGGAAATGTGCAACAAGGGACATTAAAGTTAAAAGTTAAAGTACCAACGATTGTGGTTTTGACCCATCACTCTTGATCACCCCCTGGAAGGTGAGGGGAGCAGTGAGCAGCAGCGGTGGCCACGGCCGGGGATCATTTTTGGAGATTTAACCCCCAATTCCATCCTTTGATGCTGATGGCCAAGCAGGGAGGTAAGGGGTCCCATTTTTATAGTCTTTGGTATGACTCGGCCAGGGTTTGAACTCACAACCTACCCATCTCGGGGCGGACACTCTAACCACGAGGCCACTGAGTAGGTTTTCCTGTCATGTCTGTCAGGTGGTGAAAACAGGAGCTTCAGCTCCCCAAGAACAAAGAACATCTCCACTCTTACCATATTGTTCAATTAAAGTCACTTACTGTCTAGTTTGTGTGCTATTGTGTGCTTAGCTGTTGTGTAGCTGCTAGCCCCAAGTAGACTAAAGCATAGTATGTTTTCCTCCTGTAAATGACTTGACTAAAATACAGGTAAACGCAAAACTTGTGTGCTTCTTGGAGGACATTTAGATGTTACCTGACTTTCACACAAATAAAGATTAATCAAACATTTTACATGCCAACCGATACTTGTTTCTCTATTGATATCGGACTGATATCAGTATCAGATCAGAACACCCAGAGTTTAGATGGGAGAAATTCAAAAGATTTCATGGAAATCTCGGACAACTTATCACTATATTTACAAACACTAAGAACATTCCGCTGAAATTTTGACGGGCCGTCTATCTGAACCTCTGGAATCGGGGTTGGTCGAAGTCGGCATTTTGCCAAAAAGCTAGCACAAAATGTTAGCATGATGACATCGGACAACTTAATGTAATTCTAAGATGGTGCCAAGTATTAAAATGCACTATATTTAGGTGTAAACATATAAAACATTTGCTGAACAGCTAACAAAAAACATTAGCATGCTAAAATAAGCTGGCAAACGGCCCATACTTTTAAAAATGAAAAAGGATCATTTAAAAATAAGTTCATGACATAGTTGACAATGTGAGATAGTTGACAGTGTGAGATAGTTGACAATGTGAGATAGTTGACAATGTAGGATAGTTGACAATGTAGGATAGTTGACAATGTAAGATAGTCGACAATCTGAGATAGTTGACAATGTAGGATGGTTGACAATGTGAGATAGTTGACAATGTGAGATAGTTGACAATGTGAGATAGTTGACAATGTAAAATAGTTGACAATGTGAGATAGTTGACAATGTAAGATAATTAATATATATATATATATATATATATATATATATACGGCGTGGCGCAGTGGAAGAGTGGCCGTCCGCAACCCGAGGGTCACTGGTTCAAATCCCACCTAGTACCACCTAGTACCATCCTCGTCACGTCCGTTGTGTCCTGAGCAAGACACTTTACCCTGGCTCCTAATGGGTACTGGTTGGCGCCTAGCATGGCAGCTCCCTCCATCAGTGTGTGAATGTGTGTGTGAATGGGTAAATGTGGAAGTAGTGTCAAAGCGCTTTGAGTACCTTGAAGGTAGAAAAGCGCATACAAGTACAACCCATTTATTTATTTATATTTATTTAATTGACAATGTGAGATACTTGACGATGTAAGATAGTTGACAACGTAGGATGGTTGACAATGTAAGATAGTTGACAATGTAAGATAGTTGACAATGTAGGATAGTTGACAATGTAAGATAGTTGACAATGTGAGATAGTTGAGAATGTGAGATAGTTGACAATGTAGGATAGTTGACAATGTAAGATAGTTGACAATGTAAGATAGTTGACAATGTAAGATAGTTGACAATGTAAGATAGTTGACAATGTGAGATAGTTGAGAATGTGAGATAGTTGACAATGTAGGATAGTTGACAATGTAAGATAGTTGACAATGTAAGATAGCTGACAATGTAAGATAGCTGACAATGTAAGATAGTTGACAATGTAAGATAGTTGACAATGTAGGATGGTTGACAATGTGAGATAGTTGACAATGTAAGATAGTTGACAATGTAGGGTGGTTGACAATGTAAGATAGTTGACAATGTAAGATAGATGACAATGTGAGATAGTTGACAATGTAAGATAGATGACAATGTGAGATAGTTGAGAATGTGAGATAGTTGACAACGTAGGATGGTTGACAATGTAAGATAGTTGACAATGTAGGATAGTTGACAATGTAGGATAGTTGACAATGTAAGATAGATGACAATGTGAGATAGTTGACAATGTAAGATAGATGACAATGTAGGATAGTTGACAATGTAGGATAGTTGACAACGTAGGATGGTTGACAATGTAAGATAGATGACAACGTAGGATGGTTGACAATGTGAGATAGTTGACAATGTGAGATAGTTGACAATGTAAGATAGATGACAATGTAGGATAGTTGACAATGTAGGATAGTTGACAACGTAGGATGGTTGACAATGTGAGATAGTTGACAATGTGAGATAGTTGACAATGTAAGATAGATGACAATGTAGGATAGTTGACAATGTAGGATAGTTGACAACGTAGGATGGTTGACAATGTAAGATAGTTGACAATGTAGGATAGTTGACAATGTAAGATAGTTGACAATGTAGGATAGTTGACAACGTAGGATGGTTGACAATGTAAGATAGTTGACAATGTAGGATAGTTGACAATGTAAGATAGTTGACAATGTAGGATAGTTGACAACGTAGGATGGTTGACAATGTAAGATAGTTGACAATGTAGGATAGTTGACAATGTAAGATAGTTGACAATGTGAGATAGTTGAGAATGTGAGATAGTTGACAATGTAGGATAGTTGACAATGTAAGATAGTTGACAATGTAGGATGGTTGACAATGTGAGATAGTTGACAATGTAAGATAGTTGACAATGTAGGGTGGTTGACAATGTAAGATAGTTGACAATGTAAGATAGATGACAATGTGAGATAGTTGACAATGTAAGATAGTTGACAATGTAGGATAGTTGACAATGTAAGATAGTTGACAATGTAAGATAGTTGACAATGTGAGATAGTTGACAATGTGAGATAGTTGACAATTAGGATGGCTGACAATGTAAGATAGTTGACAATGTGAGATAGTTGACAATGTAGGATAGTTGACAACGTAGGATGGTTGACAATGTAAGATAGTTGACAATGTAGGATAGTTGACAATGTAAGATAGTTGACAATGTGAGATAGTTGAGAATGTGAGATAGTTGACAATGTAGGATAGTTGACAATGTAAGATAGTTGACAATGTAGGGTGGTTGACAATGTAAGATAGTTGACAATGTAAGATAGTTGACAATGTAGGGTGGTTGACAATGTAAGATAGTTGACAATGTAAGATAGATGACAATGTGAGATAGTTGACAATGTAAGATAGATGACAATGTGAGATAGTTGACAATGTAAGATAGTTGACAATGTAAGATAGTTGACAATGTGAGATAGTTGACAATGTAAGATAGTTGACAATGTAAGATAGTTGACAATGTAGGATAGTTGACAATGTGAGATAGTTGACAATGTAGGATAGTTGACAATGTAAGATAGTTGACAATGTAAGATAGTTGACAATGTGAGATAGTTGACAATGTGAGATAGTTGACAATGTGAGATAGTTGACAATTAGGATGGTTGACAATGTAAGATAGATGACAATGTGAGATAGTTGACAATGTAAGATAGTTGACAATGTGAGATAGTTGACAATGTAAGATGGTTGACAATGTGAGATAGTTGACGATGTAAGATAGTTGACAATGTGAGATAGTTGACAATGTAAGATAGTTGACAATGTGAGATAGTTGACAATGTAAGATGGTTGACAATGTGAGATAGTTGACGATGTAAGATAGTTGACAATGTGAGATAGTTGACAATGTGAGATAGTTGACAATGTAAGATAGTTGACAATGTGAGATAGTTGACAATGTGAGATAGTTGACAATGTGAGATAGTTGACAATTAGGATGGTTGACAATGTAAGATAGATGACAATGTGAGATAGTTGACAATGTAAGATAGTTGACAATGTGAGATAGTTGACAATGTAAGATGGTTGACAATGTGAGATAGTTGACGATGTAAGATAGTTGACAATGTGAGATAGTTGACAATGTAAGATAGTTGACAATGTGAGATAGTTGACAATGTAAGATGGTTGACAATGTGAGATAGTTGACGATGTAAGATAGTTGACAATGTGAGATAGTTGACAATGTGAGATAGTTGACGATGTAAGATAGTTGACAATGTGAGATAGTTGACAATGTGAGATAGTTGACAATGTAAGATAGTTGACAATGTAAGATAGTTGACAATGTGAGATAGTTGACAATGTGAGATAGTTGACAATGTAAGATAGTTGACAATGTGAGATAGTTGACAATGTAAGATAGTTGACAATGTGAGATAGTTGACGATGTAAGATAGTTGACAATGTAAGATAGTTGACAATGTGAGATAGTTGACAATGTGAGATAGTTGACAATGTAAGATAGTTGACAATGTAAGACAGCGCCCCTTCAGTCCAAACTAACAAGTATCATGATGATCAATGTGGGAAGTCATTCTTTCTTACTAGTTATCCAAAACCTCTGTAAGGTACATGTGTAGTTAACTAAGTTAGAGGCTAAAAAGTGATGAGAAAAAGGGAAAGGTTGGGAAGAAGAGGACATGTGGCATGCAAGACAAGACTGCTGACTCATCAATCCATGAAATCTCACCAAGCGGGTCCGCCGCAGACGCCGCTTTGCTGACCAGCCGGAGGCAGGAAGTGCTGGGACCGGGCGCTCCAGGAGCTCCCGGGGTAAGAGCCTCACGCTGGGACGGGGACGGAGTGCTGGACTTGGACAATGGCGACTGGGACTTATCCATCTGTGGACAAATAGGACATATTGGGGGCAACTTGTGGAGAGAGAGTGGGAGAAGAAAACTATTGACTCTGTGACATTAGGAGAGCAGGTAGTCGAGGCGCCATAACAATAATAATGCTTACTTCCTTATAACACAGCTACTAAAAATATTATATCAAACATAAAAAAAGACGCACAATAGAAATGTAATTACATATATATATAAAATTATATTCGTATTATTACTTATTTATGTCAGTTTGCACAGCGTAAACAATCATAATGAGACAAGACAACAAAATTATTATTTTTTTCATTCTAACATGTGAAAATGTTCTCGTTCTCGGTGGCTAGACATGCAACTAATGGGAGGAATCCATTCTGCCGCTAAATCAATTCAAAAGTGCATTCAAAAACGGTCAAATTCTGTCAGCTCTAAGATCTCACTCTTCGCTTTTGCAATAGTTCATCCTCTGTATGTTCAGCTTCAAAAAGACAAGGTTGTGACTCCTTCGTTTGTGTTAGTTGTCTGTTACCAAGTCTGCCATGACTACAACACACACGCGTTTGTTTCTGGAAGTAGGAACACACATTTGTTGCCAGAAGTCAGACGTGAATAGTGGTATTGCTCGGTTGGTAGAGTGGCCGTGCAGGTTCTTGAGGGTTCCAGGTTCGATCCCCGCTTCCGCCATCCTAGTCACTGCCGTTGTGTCCTTGGGCAAGACACTTTACCCACCTGCCCCCAGTGCCACCCACACTGCTTTAAATGGAACTTCGATATTGGGTTTCACTATGTAAAGAGCTTTGAGTCACGAGAGAAAAAGCGCTATATAAATATAATTTACTTCACATCACCTGCGCTGCAATGGAAACAGAAATAAATGCGCCAAAGAATTTGTTCCAGCCGCATCTTTCAAGCCTTTTTTTCGTCATCTTTAAAAGAAAAACTACATAAATGTTCTTGTCCCTCATAATGATCGTGAAGGATAGGCAACACTGAAAAAAAGAGCAGTTGCCCTTTAAAAAAACATATTTTCAAAAGTTGTGTTTTTATTTATTTTACTTTCTGAATCGATTCAGAATTATAATAAATGAAAATTGCAACTTGAATATTTTTCCCGGCAATCAGTAATACCTGCTGTGTTCCATCTAAACCAGTGGTTCTTAACCTTGTTGGAGGTACCGAACCTCATTAATTTCATATGTGCATTCACCGAACCCTTCTTAGTGAAAAATAAAATGTTTTTTTTTTTTTGATTCAAGACAAAGTTATGTGTTTTTGGTAACACTTTAGTATGGAGAACATATTTGTAACGACTTTGTGGCATCGTTATGTGGATGGTGCTCTTCCAAGATGCAGATCGGGCTCGGACACAGCGTAAGGTAAGAAGAAATGATTTATTTAACTAACAAGAGGCTAAGAAACAGAAACACTGGTGCTAGGCAGAAAAGCCAAACCAAAAGAACTAGCATGGGAGCTAGGGAAACAAACAAAAACTAGGCATAGCGCGAAAGCTAGCAAGTCGAAAACAGAAACAAAGTCGTCACTGGTTGCGTGTAACACAAGTTCTACGAGGCGAGGCCGAGTAAACGAAAAAGGCAGGCTTAAATAGAGTCTCCAATGAAAAGCAGGTGTGCGTACAAGGCAGGTGAAAATCAAGTTACCATGGTGACAAAAACAAACAAGGAAGTGCACAAACAAACTCAGCACCGGAAGAGTCCAAAACAATCAGAAAATCCCAAAAAGACACGAAAACCAAACTAAGGATGGTATCCGAGAAGCGGATCACAACAATATTCTAAGTAGCAAAGACTTAATTTAGAGGTTTTTGGACACTAGGGGAACATATTTTAAGTAACAAAGACTTAATTTGGAGTTATTTGGTTAGGGTTAGGGTTATAATGATGCCATGTCGAATTAGGCATTAATAAGTACTTAATAATGACTAGTTAAGAGCCAATATGTTACTAATTTGCATGTTAATAAGCAACAATAATTAATGGTGAATATGTTCCCCATACTCAAGTGTTACCATGTTTTATTACTGCTGCACAAAAAGAAATGTGCATGAACATCAACTTGTAGAAAGAACAAAACCAACACAATGCATAAACTCACAACAAATGACACACCTGCAAATCAGTGTGACTTCTGTTGTTGCCGTATCCGTAATACGCCGATAGGGAGAAGTTTTTATTGAGACGATGAGTCGGGTGTGTTTTGACCTCCGCTGAACCCTTGAGGCCGACTCACCGAACCCATAGGGTTCGATCGAACCTAGGTTAAGAACCACTGAACTAAAAGCATTACCATTGCTAAAAGAACCTCCCTAACTGTGTCAATCAAATAATGAATATATCTGATTGTACATGTTGTTTACATTTTGGATTTTGTAATTAGAAAGAAGGCAAAGATTCTTTGACGTGACAATCTTGCCTGTATGGGATCTTTGGCCTTCCCTGGGGCGGGGCTACAGGGGTTTGGGGTGGAGGGCGCCTCTGCTGGGCCCGAAGAGCCCGGGGCCTCCTTCCTTAAGGCAGGAGTGCGGTCCAAACCGTTCCCATGAGGCGGGGTTCCTGCCGGAGAGTTTGGCTCCTGGATTACAAGAGAACACACAAAAACTAATCAACAGAGGTTGGTAGTAACACGCTACATTTACTCCGTTACATCTACTTCAGTACATTTTGGGATGTGAATTGTGAAGTGAATTATATTTATATAGCGCTTTTCTCTAGTGACTCAAAGCGCTTTACATAGTGAACCCCAATATCTAAGTTACATTTAAACCAGTGTGGGTGGCACTGGGAGCAGGTGGGTAAAGTGCCTTGCCCAAGGACACAACGGCAGTGACTAGAATGGCGGAAGCGGGAATCGAACCTGCAACCCTCAAGTTGCTAGCACGGCCACTCTACCAACCGAGCTATGCCGCCCCAAAGATAAATTGTACTTCTAAGAGTAGTTATAATGCAGCATACTTTTACTTTTACTTGAGTATTTTTACAGAGAAGAAACGCTACTTTTACTCCGCTCCATTTATCCAAATTCAGCCCGCTACTCGCTAATGATTTTTATCGATCTGTTAATACATGTTTTTTTTGGTTTCGGTTTGTCAGACAGACGTTCAAAGTAGGATCTATCGCATGCCTGCGTTCCACCAATCAAATGCGGTCACTGGTGACGTTTGACTCTGTTTCACCAATCAAATGCGGTCACTGGTGACGTTTGACTCCGTTTCACCAATCAAATGCGGTCACTGGTGACATTTGACTCCGTTTCGCCAATCAAATGCGGTCACTGGTGACGTTTGACTCCGTTTCACCAATCAAACAGAGCCAAGCGGTCACATGATTAACTGCTCAAAAAGTTTCAGCGGCAAACAACAACAAAAATGGCAGAGACAACAACGAACGCAAACACCCCTGGCCTCACATAAAATCGATGTGCACGCTTCAGACAACCGAAAAAAAAGTTATGTAAGGCGTTGTCATCTGTGTCTCCCCAAATAAGTGGACATTTCAGCCTACATGAACTCAACGTCAAATTTGAAGAACCCTCCCTGATTTTGCGGGAGACTCCCGAGATTCAGCGCCTCTCTCGAAAATCTCCCGAAATTCAGCCGGAGCTGGAGGCCACGCCCCCTCCAGCTCCATGCGGACATGAGTGGGGACAGCCTGTTTTCATGTCCGCTTTCCCACTATATAAACAGCTTGCCTGCCCACTCACGTTACAACATCTACGGATTTTAATAAAAAACTGCACACACAAGGAGACGAAGCAGAAGAACGAGGAAGTTACAGCCATCTGTAATAGAGTGATTCGATGTTGTCTGTTGCCATCTCCTGGTGAATGTTGGCTATAGCGTTATGGGGTTGGTTTTTGATTGGCCAGGACGCAAATGGCAGAACAAAGGTTACTCAAATAGTGAAAGGTAAGTGTTTTTTTAGTAACCAGCAAGCACAGTACAGTTAGTAGAACAACAGTGTACTTATTACTGTGTATTTGATAGGTGCCGTCTAAAATTCAAAAATGTCATTTATTTATCTGTATAAAATAAAATATATATAGCGAAAATTCACAGAAAGTCAAGTAATATATATATATATATATATATATATATATGAAATATATTTGAAATACTCGAGTTGGTGAATTGGCGGTAAATATACTCCTCCCCTCTTAACCACTCCCCCCGCCCCAACCACGCCTCAGACAAAAACCTCCTCCACTACAGCGAATGCCTGAGTCAGCACTTCTCGCTGGGTCGCACACATCACGAATGACATTTCAACCACACACACACACACACACACACACACACACACACACACACACACACACACACGAGTAGAAAAGCAACCTTCACACACGGCTGTAACAGCCTGCCTTATTGTGCAAAATTCAAAAGGCAGTTTTGGATAAAATCGCATTGCATTTTGCACGCTGCATGAAGTGTTTAAAATAGTTACTGGACGAAGCCGATAATAATAATACGCTGTAAATAAGAGTACTAAAGAAGCGAGATAAAGTGTCAAAAAATATATTTGTGAAACGTGACATGTTTCAGAAAGCTAGCACAGTGATTATAAAAAAAAGCAACTCATGGCTGGAAAAAGGCAGCAGCAGGGAGCTCAATCCTCCAAATACCTGCTGACTCAGCACATGGAGCCTTCACACGTACACACCTGTGAGTACAGGTGTGTTAACACACAGTCTAGCTGCTGGCAGAAGCACATTGTATATATGTTGTATCATTTCATAGCTGGCTAGAATAAATAAACACAATATATAAATATAAGTTCATATTTACATATAATGGGATTAAAATGGTATTTCCTTTGGTAATTTCATGCCGGGGCGCTAATTAATTTAAAACCTCTTCTCACTCCGGCGCTTACCAAAGGCATGCAGTCAAGGTAAGCATGCGCAAATTATTTTAAAACCTCTTCTCACTCCGGCATTTACCAAAGGCATGCAGTAAAAATTTGAGTGTGATGTAAAGAGACCATCATGAAAAGCACGTTTAATAAAAAAAACGTTATTATGGTCTTACTGTTACTTATAAATGAAGTCCATGCCAGCTCCTTCTAATCAAAAGCATCGATAACTTGTTTATAGAAGTCTTCCTTATCTTTCTTCAGTTTTTAAAGATTCTCTGTCTTGATGGAGTTCTTCCTTTATTACTTCCTGCTTC
This sequence comes from Nerophis ophidion, assembly GCF_033978795.1. Taxonomy (NCBI): domain Eukaryota; kingdom Metazoa; phylum Chordata; class Actinopteri; order Syngnathiformes; family Syngnathidae; genus Nerophis; species Nerophis ophidion. Next base: position 8,678,674 of record NC_084632.1, read on the forward strand.
GATCGAAAGTTCAGTTTAGAAAACTGCTATCAGACCGCTGCTATCAGTTAGCTCGGCTAATCAAGTGCGGGCGACGACCAAATTACCCTTGGACAACTCCCCCTCCCGTTCTGCTCCGTGGGTGATCTCTTTATCCCACCGCTGCCACCATGAAGTGTTATTGTATAAATAATACACTGGGTATTTAGGACTGGAACATGCTTTACATAGCCAGCAGAGGAGTAGTGGTGTTACATCCTAAAAGGTCCGTCGTGCAACCCCCGCTTTAAATCCGTTCCCAGCACAAATCACGTCACTCGTTGTCACTTCTTCAACAGCCAATAGTCGCAAAAAGGATCACTAGCGCCCTCTACCACCAGGAGGTCGGAGTCAGTTAACGACTCATATTTGACACACGCAGCTACGGTATATTAATAAAACGTAGCTCCTTACTGTTCTTTTTAGCATACCGGTTATTCAATAGCTTGGACCTTAAATCCTACTGTCCATCCATCCATCCATTTTCTACCGCGTATTCCCTTTTGGGGTCGCGGGGGGCGCTGGCGCCTATCTCAGCTACAATCGGGCGGAAGGCGGGGTACACCCTGTACAAGTCGCCAACTCATCACAGGGCCAACACAGATAGACAGACAACATTCACACTCATCATTCACACACTAGGGGCAATTTAGTGTTTCCAATCAACCTATCCCCAGGTGCATGTCTTTGGAAGTGGGAGGAAGCCGGAGTACCCGGAGGGAACCCACGCATTCACGGGGAGAACATGCAAACTCCACACAGAAAGATCCCGAGCCTGGATTTGAACCCAGGATTGCAGGACCTTCGTATTGTGAGGCAGACGCACTAACCCCTCTGCCACCGTGAAGCCCTACTGAAAAGCTCTTTATCTTTTTCCCTTTATGCGATTTCAAATTACCGGTATTGAAATCAGCCTCCTCCATTTTGAAAATGATGACAGGGGAAGTGTCACTCGTGACGTGACAAGTTTGACCAGGCGGTAATACTAAGCATGCGCTAATTATTTCGCGAAGCGAGTTTGACCCGGCAGTAATTCAAGGCAGGCGCATACGATATGTACGGCGGCAATTCAAGGAAATACGGTATGTTAACTTTATTTTTTGTTATAAAACCCATGTAAATTGGAGAGGAACATATTTTTTGTTCCGGTTTGGACACATTGTTGGGGGGACAATGAATATGTGAGGGAATAAAGGAAGCAGCATGAGACAGTCAGCATTTGATGGAAGAGGTTTTTAAAGTCTCGGCTTCAAAATAAACTTTATTCCCTCGGAGTTTGTGAGGCCAATGAGGGATGACTCTTTCTGATAATGTATGTGAAATTAATGTGTTTTCTTTTATTTGATGTCAGACTAATTGTAATTTCTGCTTTTCTTATTCATTAGTACTGACGGCATTATTTTGGTGTCATTGTTAAGGAGAAGAAGGCGAGGACGAATTAAATGTCTGTGGGAGCAAAACGATCAACTTGAGCTTTGATTAAGACCTCGGAGGGAGTAACACACAGTTTGTGGGTATTTACACGGGCCAAAAATCTTAATAATGCTGTGAAAAAACAGAAACATTACAAGTTCCGTCCGTGCACATGATGGATGACTACACAGTTGGTGGTTAATCTCTTTCACTGCCCATCACCAACGCCGATGTATGTATTTTTAAAATCCCTCGGCTGACAAGCGGCAAACAGCTAATTATGTGAGCTGCTACCTTAAGATGACACAAATTACTCGCATTACGGCAAAATAACTGCATTTTTTATAAACCCCGTTTCCATATGAGTCGGGAAATTATGTTAGATGTAAATATAAACGGAATACAATAATTTGCAAATCATTTTCAACCCATATTCAATTGAATATGCTACAAAGACAACATATTTGATGTTCAAACTGATAAACATTTTTTTTTTGTGCAAATAATCATCAACTTTAGAATTTGAAGCCAGCAACACGTGACAAAGAAGTTGGGAAAGGTGGCCATAAATACTGATAAAGTTGAGGAATACTCATCAAACACTCATTTGGAACATCCCACAGGTGTGCAGGCTAATTGGGAACAGGTGGGTGCCATGATTGGGTATAAAAGCAGCTTCTGTGAAATGCTCAGTCATTCAGAAACCAGGATTGGGTCAGGGTAACCAATTTCTAAGCAAATTGTCAAACAGTTTTAGAACAACATTTCTCAACGAGCTATTGCAAGGAATTTAGGGATTTTACCATCTACGGGCCATAAAATCATCAAAAGGTTCAGAGAATCTGGAGAAATCACTGCAAGTAAGCGATGGTATTACGGAGCTTTGATCCCTCAGGCGGTACTGCATCAAAAACCGACATCAGTGTGTAAAGGATATCACCACATGGGCTCAGGAACACTTCATAAAACCACTGTCAGTAACTACAGTTGGTCGCTACATCTGTAAATGCAAGTTAAAACTCTACTATGCAAAGCGAAAGCCATTTATCAACAACACAAAGGAACGCCGCTGGCTTCACTGGGCCCGAGCTCATCTAAGATGGACTGATGCAAAGTGGAAAAGTGTTCTGTGGTCTGACGAGTCCACATTTCAAATTATATTTGGAAACAGAGGACGTGGTGTCCTCCGGAACAAAGAGGAAAATAACCATCCGGATTGTTATAGGCGCAAAGTTCAAAAGTCAGCATCTGTGATGGTATGGGGGTGTATTAGTGCCCAAGGCATGGGTAACTTACACATCTGTGAAGGCACCATTAAAGCTGAATGGTCCATACAGGTTTTGGAGCAACCTATGCTGTCATCCAAGCAACGTTATCATGGACGCCCCTGCTTATTTCAGCAAAACATACTTATACTATACATACAATACAAGTACAACCCATTTATTTATTTATTTATTTATAAAACAATGCCAAGCCACGTGTTACAACAGCGTGGCTTCGTAGTAAAAGAGTGCGGGTACTTTCATGGGCCGCCTGCAGTCCAGACCTGTCTCCCATCGAAAATGTGTGGCGCCTTATGAAGTGTAAAATACGACAACTTAAGCTGTACATAAAACAAGAATGGGAAAGAATTCCACTTTCAAAGCTTCAACAACTAGTTTCCTCAGTTCCCAAACGTGTATTGAGTGTTGTTAAAAGAAAATGTGATGTAACATAGTGGTGAACAGGCCCTTTCCCAACTACTTTGGCACGTGTTGCAGCCATGAAATCCTAAATTAATTATAATTTGCAATAAAAAATAAAGTTGAGTTTGAACATCAAATATCTTGTTTTACCTTTTAAATTCCTTCCTGACAATTTAAATCAATGTTCAAGTAAAATTTTTTTTTTTATTATTCTAAAGAATAATAAATAAATGTTTATTTAATTCTTCATTTTAGCTTCTGTTTTTTCAACAAAGAAAATTTGTGAAATATTTCTTCAAACTTATGATTAAAATTGAAAATGTATATATTCTGGCAAATCTAGAAAATCTTGAGAATCAAAATTAAATGTTATTTCAAAGTCTTTTGAATTTCTTTTAAAATTTTTGTTCTGGAAAATCTAGAAGAAATGATAATTTGTCTTTGTTAGAAATATAACTTGGTCCAATTTGTTATATATTCTAACAAAATGCAGATTGGATTTTAACCTATTTAAAACATGTCATCAAAATTCTAAAATTAATCTTAATCAGGAAAAATTACTAATGATGTTCCATAAATTATTTTTTTAATTTTTTCAAATGATTTGAATTAGTTAGTTTTTGTCTTCTTTTTTTCGGTTGAATTTTGAATTTTAAAGCGTCGAAATTGAAGATAAACTATGTTTCAAAACTAAATTGTCCTTGTTTTCCTTTTTTCTCCTCTTTTAAACCGTTCAATTAAGTGTTTTTTTTATCTTTTATTCTCTACAAAAAACCTTCTGTAAAGGAAAAAAAAATGTATGACGGAATGACAGAAAAAAATACCCTTTGTTTTATAAATACCGGTAGATAGATTTATTTATTAAAGATAAATTGAACATATTGGCTATTTCTGGCAATTTATTTAAGTGTGTATCAAACTGGTAGCCCTTCGCATATATCAGTGCCCAAAAAGTAGCTCTTGGTTTCAAAAAGGTTGGTGACCCCTGTTGTAGATTGTCACATCAAAACTATGACACCTGTGAAGTGAAACCCATTTCAGGTGACTACCCCTTGAAGCTCATGCAGAGAATGCCAAGAGTGTGCAATCACAGCAAAGGGTGGTTATTTTGAAAAAACTACAATATAAAACCTTTTTTTGTGAAGTACATAACTTTTTGATGTGACAATGTAAATAGTCATGAACATAAAGAGAAGGTGTGTCCATCTGTACATCCTAAGTTGGGACCAGACACTCACCTACTTCCAGATATTCACATTTAAACTCAGTCTTGTCAAGTTTAAAAAAATAAATAAATCACTGAAAAGTTTGATTCCATGAGCCAATGTCGGGCTTGATTAAATAAGAGTGCATGATTGACACGTGCACACGAAGACGATTGATGTGTTTGAGTCAACAACCAATCAGGTGGCAGCTGTGTCCACGCAGCACTCCTGCATTATTCACACGTGGCCTCTGACACCGGCTCACAGGCTTCGTGTGCATCAATCCTGCCTGCAACTTGAATAAAAATGAGCTCATTTGGGGATCATGTGACCTCTAAATACTAGATATCCATTCTAAGGGATGAACGCATGAAACATACATGACTGATACATGACTGATACATGAGGACAAAGCATTGTTTCCAGGTTTTAAACCAAAACAAAACATTTGGCGTAATTCTGGTGATGTGTGATTTGTTTTCCACCCTTCAGTACACACACAGACACATCAGTGAAAGAAAATCCAAAATATAATATACAAACCCCGTTTCCATATGAGTTGGGAAATTGTGTTAGATGTAAATATAAACGGACTACAATGATTTGCAAATCCTTTTCAACCCATATTCAGTTGAATGCACTACAAAGGCAACATATTTGATGTTCAAACTCATACATTTTTTTTTTTGCAAATAATAACTTAGAATTTCACGGCTGCAACACGTGCCAAAGTAGTTGGGAAAGGGCATGTTCACCACTGTGTTACATCACCTTTTCTTTAAACAACACTCAATAAACGTTTGGGAACTGAGGAAACTAATTGTTGAAGCTTTGAAAGTGGAATTCTTTCCCATTCTTGTTTTATGTAGAGCTTCAGTCTTTCAACAGTCCGGGGTCTCCACTGTCGTATTTTACGTTTCATAATGCGCCACACATTTTCGATGGGAGACATGTCTGGACTGCAGGCGGGCCAGGAAAGTACCCGCACTCTTTTTTTACGAAGCCACGCTGTTGTAACACGTGCTGAATGTGGCTTGGCATTGTCTTGCTGAAATAAGCAGGGGCGTCCATGAAAAAGACGGCACTTAGATGGCAGCATATGTTGTTCCAAAATCTGTATGTACCTTTCAGCATTAATGGTGCCTTCACAGATGCATAAGTTACCCATGTCTTGGGCACTAATGCACTCCCATACCAGCACAGATGCTGGCTTTTGAACTTCGCGCCGATAACTGTCTGGATGGTTCGCGTCCCCATTTAGTCCGGATGACAGAATGTCGAATATGTTGCGAGCCGTGACTCGGATCTTCACATGTTGTTTATTTTTCGATCTTTGTTTCATTCTCTTTCTGAACCACTTACTTCCTGTTTAGTCCGTCACCATGGTACTCATCAGTCCACCTGCTACTCCAGGTCCACACACACCTGTTTGTCTAATCACCCTCCTATTTAAGCCAGCCTCTTTGTTCATTTCTTGCTGTGTTCATAGTTTGCTCTCACGCAACTGTACGTCTGGTTTTGATCGTTTTCTTTCACGCAATTCGTATGTATATTCCCGCTAGCTTTTATGCGAGCCATTTGTTTATTCCGGCTCACATGCAGAGGAATAGTTTTTCTGGTTTTTGTCTGCTTTCGTGCCAGCTTAGTTGCTTACTTTTACTTCCTAGTTCTCATACTAGCGTTTTTGGTTTGCCTTTTCTTAAGCTCCAGTGTTTCTGTTCAGAGCTCCTTTTTGTTATTTAGAATAAATTTATTATATCTTACCTCTTGCTGTATTCATGTCTACGCATCCACGAAGGGACATTGTGCCGACCAGTCTTCACAGAATATTTCCAAAAACAATTTGAAATGTGGACTCGTCAGACCACAGAACACTTTTCCACTTTGCATCACTCCATCTTATGTGATCTCGGGCCCAGAGAAGCCGGCGGCGTTTCTGGATGTTGTTGATAAATGGCTTTCGCTTTGCATAGTAGAGCTTTAACTTGCACTTACACATGTAGCGACGAACTGTATTTAGTGACAGTGGTTTGCTGAAGGGTTCCTGAGCCCATGTGGTGATATCTTTTAGAGATTGATGTCGGTTTTTGATACAGTGGCGTCTGAGAATTATGCGTCTGTACAGTCAGTTCTATTTTTTATTTTATTTTATTTTAATATCTTATCATTTTATTTTTTTAATACACTGTAGCACTTTGAGGTTGTTTGCTCAATGTAAAGTGTTCTTTTACAAATAAAATCTATTACCAATATTATTATGAATTGATGAAGGCGGACACAAGTTGAAAAACTTATTAGGGTGTTACCATTTAGTGGTCAATTGTACGGAATATGTACTGTACTGTGCAATCTACTAATAAAAGTTTCAATCAATCAGATAAAAAAAATCTATTTTTTGCGCATTTGATTTCCTGGGGACCCAAATGGCACAGAATGGGTGTAATGACTCATGTACTACAATCTGCATTATCACTTTGATATTTAAAAATGAATAATTGTGGTGAAATGTGTATAAGTTGCCAGATGGGTGTTTCCACGCTGTACCTCATTGGATACATCCACCACCAGATTGTCCTCACTTTTATCTCCATCGCTGTCCTGTAAAGAAAGAAAGAAAAAAAGGACATATTTTCAGAAGACAAAATGATACTTTTCATTGCAGCGCCCACACCGTCACACACTGGAGACCTTTGTGCTGCCATAAAAGTTTAGTCAGGAAGATAGAAGAGAAGAATGATGTCAATAAGACTGGCAGTGCAGCCTTCAACAGGACAAATACTCTCAAAAACGCACACACACGCACACACACGCACACACACGCACACACACACACACACACACACACACACACACACACACACATTTTTGATTTCCATTCTCTGTCCCCTTTTCTGGGGCGAGAATGATGGCACTTAGTCGCCATGGCAACGGAGCTTTGATATGATACTGCTATCGACATGAGCGAGGAGTGACATCAGCAGCTGATTACAGTCTGCAGTCTGGCTGGAAAACACACAAAAATACGACGGAGGGAAAAGAGATGAAATGAAAAAGGCCGAAGGCTGCATCTCTCCTGCACACGAGTGTGTGTGGCAGGAAGAAAAGCTCTGACTTTGGCAACACCTGCAGTTTTACATCTCGAGACTGCTAAACCAGTGGTGTCCAAAGTGCGGCCCAGGGGCCATTTGCAGTTTTTCCTTATAACATTCTAAAAAATACTATTAAAGTACCGTATTTCCTTGAATTGCCGCCGGGGCGCTAATTAATTTAAAACCTCTTCTCACTCCTGTGCTTACCAAAGGCATGCGGTAAAAGTAAGCACTAATTATTTTAAAACCTCTTCTCACTCCGGCACTTACCAAAGGCATGCGGTAAAAATTTGAGTGTGATGTAAGCTTGGACCTTAAATTCTACTGAATAGCTCTTAATCTTCTTCCCTTTATGCAATTTCAAATAACCGGTATTGAAATCAGCCTCCTCCATTTTGAAAATGATGACAGGGGAAGTGTCACTCGTGACATCACAAGTTTGACCAGGCGGTAATACTAAGCATGCGCTAATTATTTTGGGAAGCGAGTTTGACCCGGCAGTAATTCAAGGCAGGCGCAAACTATGTGCCCTGCGGCAATTCAAGGAAATACGGTATTTAAAAAATAGATAAAAAGTGGAATAAAAGAGTAAAGGGGTGAAATGTAACAACAAAATGTTGCAATGGTATTTAATAACGCAAAGTTGCCTTGCAGGATGTTTTTTTTTTCTTTCTTTTTCTTTTGTCATTGCTCAAAAAATAATAATGAATCAAAATCCAAGTTGTTATGAATTATTGACCTTTTCAAATATTTCACTTTGGCATTTTTTGGGGGGTTTGAACTTTCCATAAGTTGTGTTTTTTCTCTTTGACACAAAAGGCATAAAAATAGTAATAAAAACCTGACTTAATTTTAACACTTTTATGATTGGATCCCCAATCATTTTGGTGCGATTTTTTTTTTTTGAAGTGTCATTGCTTCAAAAAAATGTAATTAAATAAAATGAATGGTATTATGAATTAATGACCTATTTAAGGCTCCAAATAACAATTATTCAATTACAATTACAAAAAACAGGCTTTTCATTGACCAAAAAGGGAAAAAACATGAAAAAATGTAAATTGACCGATAAGACATAACATTGAATTAAAACACAAAAACAATAAAGCGTTACAAATGCACACGGCACAGTTACTTACAAACCCCGTTTCCATATGAGTTGGGAAATTGTGTTAGATGTAAATATAAACGGAAAACAATGATATGCAAATCCTTTTCAACCCATATTCAGTTGAATATGCTACAAAGACAACATATTTGATGTTCAAACTGATAAACTTTTTTTTTTTTGCAAATAATCAATAACTTTAGAATTTGATGCCAGCAACACGTGACAAAGAAGTTGGGAAAGGTGGCAATAAATACTGATAAAGTTGTGGAATGCTCATCAAACACTTATTTGGAACATCCCACAGGTGTGCAGGCTAATTGGAAACAGGTGGGTGCCATGATTGGGTATAAAAACAACTTCCCAAAAAATGCTCAGGATGGGGCGAAGTACACCCCTTGGTCCACAACTGCGTGAGCAAATAGTCAAACAGTTTAAGAACGTTTCTCAAAGTGCAATTGCAAGAAATTTAGGGATTTCAACATTTACGGTCCATAATATTCACAAAAGGTTCAGAGAATCTGGAGAAATCACTCCACCAACATTGAATGACCGTGACCTTCGATCCCTCAGACGGCACTGTATCAAAAACCGACATCAATCTCTAAAGGATATCACCACATGGGCTCAGGAACACTTCAGAAAACCACTGTCACTAAATACAGTTTGTCGCTACATCTGTAAGTGCAAGTTAAAGCTCTACCATGCAAAGCAAAATCCATTTATCAACAACATCCAGAAACGCACCAGGCTTCTCTGGGCCTGAGATCATCTAAGATGGTCTGATGCAAAGTGGAAAAGTGTTCCGTGGTCTGACGAATCCAAATAGTTTTTGAAAATATTCGACATCCTGTCATCTGGACCAAAGGGGAAGCGAACGATCCAGACTCTTTTCAGCGCAAAGTTCAAAAGCCAGCATCTGTGATGGTATGGGGTGCCCAAAGGCATGGTAACTTACACATCTATGAAGAAACCATTAATGCTGAAAGGTACATACAGGTTTTGGAACAACATATGCTGCCATCTAAGTGCCGTCTTTTTCATGGACCCCCCTGCTTTTTTCAGCAAGACAATCCCAAGACGCATTCAGCACGTGTTATAACAGCGTGGCTTCGTAAAAAAAGAGTGCGGGCACGTTCCTGGCCCGCCTGCAGTCCAGACCTGTCTCCCATTGAAAATGTCTGGTGCATTTTGAAGCGTAAAATACGACAACGGAGACCCCGGACTGTTGAACGACTGAAGCTCTACATAAAACAAAAATGGGAAAGAATTCCACTTTCAAAGCTTCAACAATTAGTTTCCTCAGTTCCAAAACGGTTACTAAGTGTACTTAAAAGAAAAGGTGATGTAACACAGTGGCGAACATGCCCTTTCCCAACTACTTTGGAACGTGTTGCAGCCATGAAATTCAAAGTTAATTATTATTTGTTTTTTAAAAAAGGGTTATTGAGTTTGAACATCAAATATCTTGTCTTTGTAGTGCATTCAATTGAATATGGGTTGAAAAGGATTTGCAAATCATTGTATTCCGTTTATATTTACATCTAACGCAATTTCCCAACTCATATGGAAACGGGTTTTGTACATATGCATGATGCACAGGGCACAGTTACTTACATATGCATGATGCAGTTAAGGAGACAAAGGCACGTACGTAAGAGTGCGGTGGGAGGGCCTCTTTGTCGTCACAGCGTCGTCTCTTGGCCTCGGCTCCGCCCTGCGAGGAGGCGTAGCCACCTGAGGGCCCCTGGCGCTCTTCGGGGGGCTGACTGTCTGTTGACGACACTGACTTACTCTGCAGAGGCAGACAGAACAGTGTTAGAGTTAAACAGAGTTAAAAGACAAGACGTGAATTAGCTGATGACAAAGTGTAGATTTAAAAGCCTACTGAAATGAGATTTTCTTATTTAAACGGGGATAGCAGGTCCATTCTATGTGTCATACTTGATCATTTCGCGATATTGCCAGATTTTTGCTGAAAGGATTTAGTAGAGAACATCGACGATAAAGTTTGCAACTTTTGGTCGCTTATAAAAAAGGCTTGCCTTTACCGGAAGTAGCAGACGATGTGCGCGTGACGTCACTGGTTGTGGAGTTCCTCACATCCTCACATTGTTTATAATCATAGCCTCCAGCAGCAAGAGCTATTCGGACCGCGAAAGAGACAATTTCCCCATTAATTTGAGCGAGGATGAAAGATTTGTGGATGAGGAAAGTTAGAGTGAGGCACTAAAAAAAGAAAAAAAACGACGGCTCCGGGCGGCGGCAGTGGTAGCGTTTCAGATGTAATTATACACATTTACTAGGATAATTCTGAAAAATCCCTTATCTGCTTATTATTTTTATAGTGTTTTAGTGAGATTCTAAAGTCATACCTGAAAGTCGGAGGGCTGCGGTGAACGCCAGTGTTTCAGAGAGAAGCCAATGGAGGAGCCAAGATCACAGATGCTTTTTTGACAGCTACAGGAGGAGGTCCCATAATCCAATGAAGTCTCCCGTAAGAGCTGACTTAATATCGCAATTTTCCCATCCAAAAACTTGCTGGTTGACGTAGAGAAACATGTTCGCTTGACCGCTCTGTGATGAAGCTTCACAACAAAAAAACACCGGCTGTGTCTCGGTGCTAAAGGCAGCTGATATCCACCAACAGCATTCTTATTTATAGTCTCCATTATTAATTGAACAAATTGCAAAAGATTCAGCAACACAGATGTCCAAAATACTGTGTAATTATGCGATGAAAAGAGACGACTTTTAGCCATAAGTGGTGTTGAGCTATAATGTCCCTTCCAACCAATAATGTCACAAGCACGCGTCATCATACGCGTCATCATTCCGCGACGTTTTCAACAAGAAACTCCGCGGGAAATTTAAAATTGTAATTTAGTAAACTAAAGCGGCCGTATTGGCATGTGTTGCAATGTTAATATTTCATCA
>NC_084632.1:8699513-8739513 GCF_033978795.1 Nerophis ophidion
ACATGATGTAAGTTGATGTCTGGGTGAAAATCGAAAAATGTTAACCTGGGAGATTTCTGGTAGAGGCACTGAAACCTGGAAATCTACCAGACTTCTCCGGGCAGTCGGCAAGCATGCGGCTGAGCCACATCAGAGTGGTCAAAGAGCCGCGGGTTGCCAACCCCTGTAGTGGAATTTCTGACCTTTATACCATATTTTGTGTCGGTTTTATTCCAAAAAGAAAGTCTATCTAAAAGCCTCCGAATCACTGGAAGAGCATTTGTAGTGGAAAGTTGAATTTGTGGTCGCTCTAACAATTCTACAAAATGTTTTGAGTTTTTGTTATGACTAAGGGATCCACAGTTGTTTTGGAGCAAGCAGTTGCAAAACAACGACACCTTGACACATGAGGGAAACATAAAAAGCCAGTAGACCAATATTTGATTCTGGATCCTTCGGAGGATGCTGTCTGTTTGCATTGGCAATTCAATCCAACTTGTACTTTTGAATATGGGTAAGTAAACCTTTTGTACTAAAACCACTTTGTTTGCTGTTTAAGCTTTAGGCCATCCACCACACCTCTGCCCTAACAGGACTGAGGTTTAAGTGTACCTGGGAGGTGAAGTCATGCTGCTGCAGCTGGCGTCCCTCCCGGAGGTCCCAGCAGCGCACGGTGTTGTCCAGTCCTCCCGTCCACAGCTTGGTGCCGTCGTTGGAGATGTCGATGCAGCTGGCTCCGTCCGTGTGGCCCTGGAACTGCCTGTGGGCCACAACACACCACACACCACGTATAATGTATCCAGTCTCGGGGGCAGGCTGGTTCGGGAGAGGGCGTCCTACCTGACTAAGGTCTGGTTGTGCAGGTCCCAGACCACGATGTTGCCGTCGCTGCAGCAGGAGAAGCACACCTTGTTGTCGGGCGAGATGGCCAGGGCGTAGCAGGCCGGGGCCGACGACGTCAGCTCCGCCTTGATGCGAGGGGTGGGCGTGGCCAGATCCCAGATGGACAGCGTGCTGGCCTCGCCGCCCACGATCAAGGTGCGCCCGTCGGGGAGGATCTTGCAGGAGCGGATGTAGTTGTCTCTGTTCTGCTTGGACATGAGGGACAGTAAGGGGTTAGATTCGGTGGACCCGTTTATGTCGACTACTCTTGGACTGGCAGACTCACGTTGACATAAGCAGTTGTCTGCATATCGACTTGTTATGATAGGTAGCAAGTTACTGTTCTGAGTGACATCCACCCTTTTCCATCTGTACTGCTGGCTACTGATCCAGGTCAAATCAAACTGTGACATATTTGATACCTTTGTTGCACGTCACATCCGCTTGCAGACTCAACACGGACTCACGTAAACACTCAGTCACGTTGCAGACTAAACACCGACTCACGTAAATACTCAGTCACGTTGCAGACTAAACACCGACAAAGTAAATACTCAGTCATGTTGCAGACTAAACATTGACTCACGTAAATACTCAGTCATGTTGCAGACTAAACACCGACTCACGTAAACACTCAGTCATGTTGCAGACTAAACACCGACTCACGTAAACACTCAGTCACGTTGCAGACTAAACACTGACTCACGTAAATACTCAGTCACGTTGCAGACTAAACACCGACAAAGTAAATACTCAGTCATGTTGCAAACTAAACGCCGACTCATGTAAACACTCAGTCATGTTGCAGACTAAACGCAGACTCACGTAAACACTCAGTCATGTTGTAGACTAAACGCAGACTCACGTAATGACTCAGTCTCCTTGCAGACTATACGGCGACTCACGTAAACACTCAGTCACGTTGCAGACTAAACACCGACTCACGTAAACACTCAGTCATGTTGCAGACTAAACACCGACTCACGTAAACACTCAGTCATGTTGCTGACTAAACGCAGACTCACGTAAACACTCAGTCATGTTGCAAACTAAACACAGACTCATGTAAACACTCAGTCATGTTGCAGACAAAACACGGACTCACGTAAACACTCAGTCATGTTGCAGACTAAACACCGACTCAAGTAAACATTCAGTCACGTTGCAGACTAAACACAGACTCACGTAAACACTCAGTCATGTTGCAGACTAAACACCGACTCACGTAAACACTCAGTCATGTTGCAGACTAAACGCTGACTCACGTAAATACTCAGTCACGTTGCAGACTAAACACCGACTCACGTAAATAGTCACGTTGCAGACTAAACAACGACTCACGTAAATACTCAGTCACTTTGCAGACTAAACACAGACTCACGTAAACACTCAGTCATGTTGCAGACTAAACACCGACTCACGTAAATACTCAGTCACGTTGCAGACTAAACACAGACTCACGTAAACACTCAGTCATGTTGCAGACTAAACACCGACTCACGTAAACACTCAGTCATGTTGCAGACTAAACACCGACTCACGTAAACACTCAGTCATGTTGCAGACTAAACACCGACTCACGTAAACACTCAGTCATGTTGCAGACTAAACATTGACTCACGTAAACACTCAGTCATGTTGCAGACTAAACACCGACTCACGTAAACACTCAGTCATGTTGCAGACTAAACATTGACTCACGTAAACACTCAGTCATGTTGCAGACTAAACACCGACTCACGTAAACACTCAGTCATGTTGCAGACTGAACGCCGACTCACGTAATGACTCAGTCTCCTTGCAGACTAAACGGCGACTCACGTAAACACTCAGTCATGTTGCAAACTAAACATTGACTCACGTAAACACTCAGTCATGTTGCAGACTAAACATTGACTCACGTAAACACTCAGTCATGTTGCAGACTAAACACAGACTCACGTAAACACTCAGTCATGTTGCAGACTAAACATTGACTCACGTAAACACTCAGTCATGTTGCAGACTTAACACCGACTCATGTAAACACTCAGTCATGTTGCAGAATAAACACCGACTCACGTAAACACTCAGTCATGTTGCAGACTAAACACCGACTCACGTAAACACTCAGTCATGTTGCAGACTAAACACCGACTAACGTAAACAATCAGTCACGTTGCATACTAAACACCAACTCACGTAAATACTCAGTCATATTGCAGACTAAACACCGACTGACGTAAATAGTCATGTTGCAGACTAAACACAGACTCACGTAAACACTCTGTCATGTTGATGACTAAGCACCGACTCACGTAAACACTCAGTCATGTTGCAGACTAAACACCGACTCACGTAAACACTCAGTCATGTTGCAGACTAAACACCGACTCACGTAAACAATCAGTCACGTTGCAGACTAAACACCGACTCACGTAAATACTCAGTCATATTGCAGACTAAACACAGACTCACGTAAACACTCAGTCATATTGCAGACTAAACACAGACTCACGTAAACACTCAGTCATGTTGCAGACTAAACATTGACTCACGTAAACACTCAGTCATGTTGCAGACTTAACACCGACTCATGTAAACACTCAGTCATGTTGCAGAATAAACACCGACTCACGTAAACACTCAGTCATGTTGCAGACTAAACACCGACTCACGTAAACACTCAGTCATGTTGCAGACTAAACACAGACTCACGTAAACAATCAGTCATGTTGCAGACTAAACACCAACTCACGTAAATACTCAGTCATATTGCAGACTAAACACAGACTGACGTAAATAGTCACGTTGCAGACTAAACACAGACTCACGTAAATACTCAGTCACGTTGCAGACAAAACACCGACTCACGTAAATACTCAGTCATGTTGCAGACTAAACACCAACTCACGTAAATACTCAGTCATATTGCAGACTAAACACCGACTGACGTAAATAGTCACGTTGTAGACTAAACACAGACTCACCTAAATACTCAGTCACGTTGCAGACTAAACACCGACTCACGTAAACACTCAGTCATGTTGCAGACTAAACACCGACTCAGGTAAACACTCAGTCAAGCAGCACTCAGCCAAATTCCCTCAAAGCAATGTTGCAATTTTTCACACCAACACAGCAAGTTTCCTTGGTAGAAAACCCTCGAACAAAGTAAGTGCGCCACTCTTCCAAAAGGAACTAGCTTCATGCTAGCTTACAATGGATTTTCCATTGAAAGACTACTTTCAGCATTAGCGATTTTACGCAGCGATTTCTACGCCTCGAAATTTGGTAACGAAAAATACAACTAAGATGATTTACCATGAATTGATTTACGTGGACCCCGACTTAAACAAGTTGAAAAACTTATTGGGGTGCTACCTTTTAGTGGTCAAATGTGCGGAATATGTACTGAACTCTGCAATCTACTAATGAAAAAGTATCAATGAAACTTACAATCAAACAGCTGGTGTGTAAGGAGTACAATACTTGCAGTATAAACACTTTGTAGGGCGCAACATAACACATTAAGGTTCCTGGAAAAGCTACTTCCGAATTAGAGAACATTGCCATAGATAGCCTGTCCAGTAGTGCCATCTAGTGCCTTGGCAGTGCAACTGCATTGCAAATGAGACTCAAACGTATTGGACTGCGCAGTTATCATAATCAGCTCATTTTTACATGTTACCATAAAAGATAGAATTTTATAAACAAACAATATTTAACAACACACAAAAAAGTACAGAAAAATGGCGCTGTTAAGTACCAGTATCGATTCGTCGGTACCGGTAATTGGTACCGTATCAGTTCAAATGTGAACGGTACCCTTTCCTGTTTACTTTGTCCAGAGATGTAAGGAAATTAATTGGTAAAAGAATATATTAGTTTGTCAAAATGTTTTTTTCCATTTTGTTTTATTTACATTCTGCTGCTGTATAGCTCGGTTGGTAGAGCGGCCGTGTCAGCAACTTGAGGGTTGCAGGTTCGATTCCCGCTTCCGCCATCCTAGTCACTGCCGTTGTGTCCTTGAGCAAGACACTTTACCCACCTGCTCCCAGTGTCACCCACACTGGTTTAAATGTAACTTAGATATTGGGTTTCACTATGTAAAGCGCTTTGAGTCACTAGAGAAAAGCGCTATACAAATATAATTCACTTCACTTCACTGTTATAATTTGTTTGTATTTAACTATAATGATAACACTTTCATACATTCACAAATCTTAAGGTAAATATTCATATAAACATTTTGATCAGCGAGTTTGAGCAACTTGCTAATGTGCATATGTGATAATAATATGAAGAGGTAATAATATTTGCTAATATGTGTATATAATAGTAATATGAAGATGAAATGATATTTGTTTATGTGTGTAAATTACAATAATATGAAGATGTAATAATATTTGTTAATGTGTGCATATGACAATAATATGAAGATGTAATAATAAAATGCGAGGATGTGATGATGATAATAATAGTAATATATGTAGAGGAAGTACCAGACAGTCGAGCTGGGCCATGGGACTCTTGGTGCCGGGCTGGCTGATGTCCCACACCTTGACGCAGCCTTTGCCTCCCGTGTAGACGTGGCGTGTGGAGGCGCTGATGGTGACGGCGCACACCACCTCGCCGTGGCTCAGGCTGTGGATCTGCCGGGCGTGGCGAGGGATGCCCGGGCCCAGCAGGGCGTCGGGGGGGAAGGGCACCGGCTGCATTTGCCCGTCCGCGCTCACGTGGAAGGAGTAGGCCCTGCGCACACCACAATGTGAAACATAGAAGCGAGTAGAGGCAGTGAGGCGACAGTTGAGGTTGAAGAGTAAAAATAAGTCGGGCAAGGAGCAGCACAGAAGCACACTGCCCTTCAAAGCACAGTCAATGAGCATTGCTAGTGCAGGATGTATATGGTGGCAATGTTGGGAGTGTAACCCAGACAAGAACAGTGTTATTGTTATTTCTACAGCAGTATATCCTGCAGAATATGGAAGATGGCGAAGAAGGTTGTGTACTGTGTGCGCACAAATTCAGTATATGCATGTGTGCACACACAGTATATGCATGTGTGCGTGGTTGGGGGCGGGCGGGGCGTGGTTCGGGGTGTGGTTAAGAGGTGAGGAGTATATATACATATATATATACATACATACAAATATATATATACATACATATATATATACATACATACAAATATATATATATACATACATACATGTATACATACATACATACATATATATATACATACATACATGTATACATACATACATACATATATATATACATACATATATATATATACATATACATACATATATATATACATATACATACATACATATATATATATATATATATATATACATACATACACACATATATATACATACATACATATATATACATATATATATACATACACACATATATACACATACACACATATATACATATACATACATATATATATACATATATTGATATATATATATATATATACATACACACATATGTATACATACATATATACATACATACAGATATATACATACATACACACATATATATATATATACATACACATATATATACATATACATACATACACACATATATATATATATATACATACACATATATATACATATACATACATACATTATATATATATATATATATATATATATATATATATATATATATAAGAAATACTTGACTTTCAGTGAATTCTAGCTATATATATAGTATAATTATGTATGTGTATATATATTTTATTATATATACATATATATGTATATATATATATATATATATATATATATATATATATACATACATATATATATACATACATATATGTTTATTTAGACATATATATATACACATGTATGTATGTATATATACATGTATGTATGTATATATATATATATATATACATACACACACACACACACACACACACACACACACACACACACACACACACACACACACACACACACACACACACACACACACACACACACACACACACACACACACACACACACACACACACACACGTACGTACGTATGTATGTATATATATATATATATATATATATATATAAAAGAAACACTTGAATTTCAGTGTTCATTTATTTACACATATACACACACACACATAACGCTCATCTACTCATTGTTGAGTTAAGGGTTGAATTATCCATCCTTGTTTTACTAACCACATGCATATACAGTAGATGGCAGTATTTTCCTGTTTAAGAGTGTCACATCATTGCTGTTTGGCAGACAAACTGCTTTACGGTAGACCAAAACGGACTGCTGTTGTTGTGTGTTGTTTTACCGCGCTGGGAGGACGTTAATGAAACTGCCTAAGACTAAACCCACATAAGAAACCAAGAATTCGCATTCGAACATTCTACAGTTTTAACGTCATTGGGTTCAAATCCAGGCTCGGGATCTTCCTGTGTGGAGTTTGCATGTTCTCCCCGTGAATGCGTGGGTTCCCTCCGGGTACTCCGGCTTCCTCCCACTTCCAAAGACATGCACCTGGGGATAGGTTGATTGGCAACACTAAAATTGGCCCTAGTGTGTGAATGTTGTCTGTCTATCTGTTGGCCCTGCGATGAGGTGGCGACTTGTCCAGGGTGTACCCCGCCTTCCGCCCGATTGTAGCTGAGATGAGGTGGTGGCTTGTCCAGGGTGTACCCCGCCTTCCGCCCGATTGTAGCTGAGATAGGCGCCAGCGCCCCCCGCGACCCCAAAAGGGAATAAGCGGTAAAAAATGGATGGATGGATGGGCAGACACACTGTTTTTACATGTCACTCAGGTCCGCATGGAGCTGCAGGGGGCGTGGCCTCCAGCTCCGCCTGAATTTTGGGAGATTTTCAGGAGATAATTTGTCCCGGGTGGTTTTCGGGAGAGGCGCTGAACTTCGGGAGTCTCCCGGAAAATCCGGGAGGGTTGGCAAGTATGGTATATGTATGTGTGCAGACGTACAGTATACTGTAACAACACTGGGTGTACGCTGAGTGAAAGTTCATGGGGGGATAGAAGACTTGTGTAGGATGTCATTAAGTAAACAGAAAGAAAAACTCACGGTTTGCCAGCAGATGACCCCGGCAGAGAGGACGACAGGCCCGAGGCCCTCAGGTGAGGCCGAGAGTCATAAGCCACCTGGCGGATGTTAGGGAACAAAAAAACAATCAAATCATAGTCAACAGCGCTGATAGGTCTCGTTCACACTGTGGGTCAATTCCAATTTTTGTTCCCCATATGTGACCTGAATGTGATTTTTTCTTGTCAGTGTGAACAGTACATTCTGAATTTTTCAAGGGCGACACAAGCCTCTTTCATATAAATCAGTGATGTAGCCAATGTCAACGCTCCGGTGGCCTTCATCCGACCAATACGTCATTAAAATAGTGATAGAAGGGTTATAATTCTTCACCAAAAGAGAGTGTTGTAAAATTAATAGTTGATAAATGAGCACATAATGTTTTAGGAACTCAAAATAATGTTCCAACACTCCTGTCTCTAACCCGTCGACCACCACAACACGTCCCACAAACTGCCACAGCCAAAATGCCTGCCCTCTTCCTACGTCATCATCTGTGCGCCATGTATCAGTTCAGAAAAACTATTTTTGTATTTGATTGCACAAAATCCTTGAAATTGCCACAAATGTGCCAGGAGCGAGACCTAGTACTAGAATCGGAGCCATGTTTACTTGTGTAAACGCTGCAGCACGTGTGACGTCATTTCTGCACGTGGGTCAGTTTGCATTCACGTTAGACATCACCTTTGTTTTGTAAAGCCAATGATTACACAAAAAGATCAGATTTTTTAAAAACTACCCGAATTGGACATCCTTACAGTGTGAACGTTGCATTAGTTTCTAGCGGTGGTGTGTTGTCAGGACCAGCAAGATCTTCTCTGCTGGCCTAAGATCACCAGGAATCATCATCATAATGAAAGATAAAAGTAATTTTTTATTTACTTTCCCTAATTATGTCAAAGTATTCATATTGTCTTCGTGTCACATTATGCTCCTTCCAGTGCTCTTGCTTTAGGTTTTATACAAACCCCGTTTCCATATGAGTTGGGAAATTGTGTTAGATGTAAATATAAACAGAATACAATTATTTGCAAATCATTTTCAACCCATATTCAGTTGAATATGCTACAAAGACAACATTTTTGATATTCAAACTGATAAAAATGTATTTTTTTGCAAATAATCCTTAACTTTAGATTTTGATGGCAGCAACACGTGACAAAGAAGTTGGGAGAGGTGGCAATAAATACTGATAAAGTTGAGGAAAGCTCATCAAACACTTATTTGGAACATCCCACAGGTGTGCAGGCTAATTGGGAACAGGTGGGTGCCATGATTGGGTATAAAAACAGCTTCCCAAAAAATGTGCACCTCCTTTGTCCACAACTGCGTGAGCAAATAGTCAAACAGTTTAAAAACAACGTTTAAAGTGCAATTACAAGAAATATAGGGATTTCAACATCTACAGTCCATAATATCATCAAAAGGTTCAGAGAATCTGGAGAAATCACTCCACGTAAGCAGCATGGCCGGAAACCAACATCGAATGACCGTGATCTTCGATCCCTCAGACGCACTGTATCAAAAACCAACATCAATCTCCATAGCATATCACCAAATGGACTCAGAAAGACTTCAGAAAACCACTGTCACTAAATAAAGTTTGTCGCTACATCTGTAAGTGCAAGTTAAAGGTCTACTATGGGCCCGAGATCATCCAAGATGGAATGATGCAAAGTGGAAAAGTGTTCTGTGGACTGACGAGTCCACATTTCAAATTGTTTTTGGAAACTATGGACATTTGTGTCCTTGGGAACAAAGAGGAAAAGAACCATCCGGATTGTCATAGGCGCAAAGTTCAAAAGGCAGCATCTATGATGGTATGGGGGTGTATTAGTGCCCAAGGCATGGTTAATTTACACATCTGCGAAGGCACCATTCATGCTGAAAGGTACATACAGGTTTTGGAGCAACATATGTTGTCATTCAAGCAACGTTATCATGGACGCCCCTGTTTATTTCAGCAAGACGCTCTGCTCGACATTTTTAATTCTAAGACAGATTAAACTCAAATAGGATTTGAAAATCCAAGAAAAAACTTGGTCTTCACTTGTTTATTAAATAAATTCATTAATTTTCTTTATTTTGCTTCTTATAACTTTCAGAAAGACAATTTTAGAGAATAAATACAACATTAAAAATGATTTTGGGATTTTTAAACACATATACCTTTTTACCTTTTAAATTCCTTCCTCTTCCTTCCTGACAATTTAAATCAATGTTGAAGTTTTTTTTTTTTTATCGTAAAGAATAATAAATACATTTTAATTTAATTCTTCATTTTAGCTTCTGTTTTTTCAACGAAGAATATTTGTGAAATATTTCTTCAAACTTATTATGATTAAAATAAAATAAATTATTCTGGCAAATCTAGAAAATCTTTAGAATCAAATTTAAATCTTATTTCAAAGTCTTTTGATTTTCTTTTAAAATTTTTGTTCTGGAAAATCTAGAAGAAATAAGGATTTGTCTTTGTTAGAAATATAGTTTGGTCCAATTTGTTATATATTCTAACAAAATGCAGATTGGATTTTAACCTATTTAAAACATGTCATCAAAATTCTAAAATTAATATTAATCAGGAAAAATTACTAATGATGTTCCATAAATTTTTCAGAAAGATTCGAATTAGCTAGTTTTTCTCTTCTTTTTTTCAGTTGAATTTTGAATTTTAAAGAGTCAAAATTGAAGATTAACTATGTTTCAAAATAAAATTTTCATTTTTTTCCTGTTTTCTCCTCTTTTAAACTGTTCAATTAAGTGTTTTTTTCATCATTTATTCTCTACAAAAAACTTTCCGTAAAAGGAAAAAAAATGTACGACGGAATGACAAACAGAAATACCCATTCTTTTTATATATATATAGATTTATTTATTAAAGGTAAATTGAGCAAATTGGCTATTTCTGGCAATTTATTTAAGTGTGTATCAAACTGGTAGCCCTTCGCATTAATCAGTACCCAAGAAGTAGCTCTTGGTTTCAAAAAGGTTGGTGACCCCTGCTGTGTAGTATTTCTCCAGCAATGGTCATGTGGTGACATCATGATGCGATTTTGAGAGGTCATCATTGAAGTGGGACATCACTGAAGGCCTGGTTTCTATGTATCTTTTAAACTTTATTTATTAAATATGCAATCAAATAATGTGCCGAACAAAACAAATACGTTGTATTTTAAACACATTTTTTGAAATCAGATGAATCCCTCTTTTGAATTTGAATTAAACTCCTTTAATCACAGTTGACACAAAAGTGTTGTTTAACTCATCTGTGCTACTTTTGTTGACAACATTGTTAGTCGTTTGTCGTCCACTGCTAGTTGGCGATGTTCCAGTAGCGTTCTTGATATTGGATGCTATTTGCTAGCATGTTTGTTCATCAAGCCAACCAACATTGTTTTTAGAAAAGAAAGCTTTCAGATGAGCTGCTCCCTGGTCATGGAACGACTCTTTGGGGGAACTTTAGGCCTTTTAAAGGATCGAGAAAGTCTTTCTATAGTAGGGTCGCATATGAAGTCACATCTTTTTTTCTTCTTCGCGGTTTAATTGACACCAGGGTCAAGCACCTTGAGTGTAGCATTGAATAAAGTGAGAGTGTAGAGTTTGAGCAGAAAATGCCGTATTGCTGTTCTGTTCTTGGCTGTTGCAGTCATTTATATAGAGCAGGGGTCGGCAACCTTTACCACTCAAAGAGCCATTTCGACCCGTTTCACAAAATGAGGAAGACAATGGGAGCCGCAACTATTCTGGCCAATATCTGCTGGTGGTCACCCAGATGACAAGAATAAAGGCATGCTATGAAGCCATTGCCTTAAACACCTTCTACAACATGTACAAACTGCTTGCCAGTCCAGCAACATGTTGTGAGAGGCTTCCGCAGATGCACGCACACGACTGGAAGGCATACTGGGTGACACAGAGTACACTGACGGTTGTGATACAAACAACTTTAACACTCCTACTAATATGCGCCACATTGTGAACCCACACAAAAGAAGAATGACAAACACATTTCGGGAGAAAATCCTGACAGTAACACAACAAATACCCAGAATCCTTTGCATCCATGACAAATCCTGACTATGTTATACAACCCGTGAGCACCAAACCCCGCCCACCTCAACCACGCAGGGAGGGGGTCGGGGGTTTGGTACTCACGGGGTGTATAACATAGTCGGCTGTGTCATGGATGGAAAGGATTCTGGGTATTTGTTGTGTTGCGTTTATGTTGTGTTACTGTGAGGATTTTCTCCCGAAATGTGTTTGTCATTCTTCTTTTGTGTGGGTTCACAATGTGGTGCATATTAATAGGAGTGTTAAAGTTGTTTATATCACAACCGTCAGTGTACTCTGTGTCACCCAGTATGCCTTGCAATCTCATACATGTGCCGATAGAAGCAGCGAAATGCATGTGTCCGGTCGGCACGCACATAGCATTCCGTGAATGGCGGGCGCGATGACGATCCAGAGCACACGCAAATAGCATTCCGTGAATGGCGGGCGCGATGACGTTCAAGAGGACGTTAAGAGTAATATCATCACGGCACGCCCTTAATATTGTTGTCCGATTGAAAATTGGAGAACGTTGACTCTGGGTGATGTCCGGGAGAGGCATTGTATTCCGGAATCTCCCCGCAACAATCTGGGGGGTCGGCGATTGTGCAGCTGAGCTGCATCAGAGCTGCCAAAGAGCTGCATGCGGCTCCGGAGCCGCGGGTTGCCGACCCCTGATATAGAGGGATAGGAAAGAGCATAAAAGTAATAAAGTCAGGGAAAAAGGAAAGTGCATTGAAGGAAATGGCTCTTAAAATATGTCCTGTGGAATACAATCAGATCATGCTTGTGTCTGCAGACATCACTTTATAAAATGTTTGTCTGAGCATTTTGTTTGAGAAATTTCCTGTGATGCAATGCAGTTTATTCTCTACTAGATTAGTAATGTTTGAGAGCAGAACTAAATGTACAGAAAGGACAAGAGATGGCATTAGTTTGTGTGTTTTTTATGCCCAAATAAAACTTGAAGACCTGCTTGTGTTAAGTTAAGTCCTAGTCATAAATATTGTGGAGTAAGGATTGTGAATGTTGGACAAAAGTCCCCAAAGAGTGCAGTTCCCCTTTAAGGAGCATAAGTGGTTAAAATAAATTGTGACTAATCTGCGTTTATAAATGATTTGACAGCCTAAATTTTATTTCCTGGAGACGCAAATGGGTTTGATCTGGTGGAATGGCCCGAAACGTTTCGAGCCTTTTTAATGAAATTAAAAACTGTAAACAATTCTGGTCGTCTGCATGCTAGAACCAGATTCCACTGGACTCACCAGGGGGCTGCGGGAGTAGGCGCTGGCCGCTGCACTGATCTGGGGCGAGAGGGTCAGAGCCCCGCCGAAGCCTCCTGGGCTGGCCAGCTCGCCATTCAGTCCTGCGTGGGACACCACCCCAAAATGAGCCGGGAAGGAAGCGGGGGGCACGGACATGGGGCTGCGGAGCGCTGGGAGAGGGAGGAGGAGGAGGGAGAGATCGAGGGAGGGAGGGAGAGGACACAACACACAAGCACGGTCACAGAGGGTCTGATGATAACAACATTTTGGAACTAAAGTCACTTTATTCCATATTAGGAGACGTTAAAGGGGTCGTATCCTGCTCAGAGGCTTTAGAAAGGATATCAGATATAAATAGATCAGGTTGTATTCAGGGTAAATATATATATAAATATATCAGGGTATATACAGGGTAAATACAAACCCCGTTTTCATGTGAGTTGGGAAATTGTGTTAGATGTAAATATAAACAAAATACAATGATTTGCAAATCATTTTCAACCCATATTCAGTTAAATATGCTACAAAGAAAACATATTTGATGTTCAAACTGATAAACATTTTTTTTTTTTGCAAATAATCATTAACTTTAGAATGTGATGCCAGCAACACGTGACAAAGAAGTTGGGAAAGGTGGCAATAAATACTGATAAAGTTGAGAAATGCTCATCAAACACTTATTTGGAACATCCCACAGGTGTGCAGGCTAATTGGGAACAGTTGGGTGCCATGATTGGGTATAAAAGCAGCTTCCATGAAATGCTAAGTAATTCACAAACAAGGATGGGGTGAGGGTCACCACTTTGTAAGCAAATTGTCGAACAGTTTTAGAATAACATTTCTCAAAGAGCTATTGCAAGGAATTTAGGGATTTTACCATCTACGGTCAGTATAATCATCAAAAGGTTCAGAGAATCTGGAGAAATGACTGCACGTAAGCGATGATATTACGGACCTTTGATCCCTCAGGCGGAACTGCATCAAAAACCGACATCAGTGTGTAAAGGATATCACCACATTGGCCCAGGAACACTTTACAAAACCACTGTCAGTAACTACAGTTGGTCGCTACATCTGTAAGTGCAAGTTAAAACTCTACTATGCAAAGCCAAACCCATTTATCAACAATATCCTGAAACGACGCCAGCTTGGCTGAGCCCGAGCTCACCTAAGATGGACTGATGCAAAGTGGAAAAGTGTTCTGTGGTCTGAGGAGTCCACATTTCAAATTATATTTGGAAACTGTGGACGTGGTGTCCTCCGGAACAAAGAGGAAAATAACCATCCGGATTGTTATAGGCGCAAAGTTCAAAAGCCAGCATCTGTGATGGTATGGGGGTGTATTAGTGCCCAAGGCATGGGTAACTTACACATCTGTGAAGGCACCATTAATGCTGAATGGTCCATACAGGTTTTGGAGCAACATATGTTGTCATCCAAGCAACGTTATCATGGACACCCCTGCTTATTTCAGCAAGACAATGCCAAGCCACGTGTTACAACAACGTGGTTTCGTGGTAAAAGAGTGCGGGTACTTTCCTGGCCCGCCTGCAGTCCAGACATGTCTCCCATCGAAAATGTGTGGCGCATTATGAAGCGTAAAATACGACAAGACCCTGGACTGTTGAACAACTTAAGCTGTACATCAAGCAAGAATGGTAAAGATTTCCACTTTCAAAGCTTCAACAATTATTTTCCTAAGTTCCCAAACGTTTATTGAGTGTTGTTAAAAGAAAAGGTGATGTAAAACAGTGGTGAACATGCCCTTTCCCAACTACTTTGGCACGTGTTGCAGCCATGAAATTCTAAGTTAATTATTATTTGGGAAAAAAAATTAAGTTTATGAGTTCGAACATCATTGTAGTGCATTCAACTGAATATGGGTTGAAAATGATTTGCAAATCATTGTATTCCGTTTATATTTACATCTAACAGAATTTCCCAACTCAAATGGAAACGGGGTTTGTACATCAGGTGATATACAGGGTAAATCTGCATTCTTCTCCTCTTGGCCAAAACGCTGTGATACCACAGCCTTCTCCAAGACCACGCCTACCCTGTTGTGATTGGTCAGGGCCTGAGGGTTAGATGAGAGCGGCAAAGAGACACGCCCCGCTAAAACATCAACATGCCAATAGTTATAAGAGAACAGTTCAGAAGAATAAGAAGGACTAAGAACATTTGAGTGGAAATGTGCAACAAGGGACATTAAAGTTAAAAGTTAAAGTACCAACGATTGTAGTTTTGACCCATCACTCTAGATCACCCCCTGGAAGCTGAGGGGAGCAGTGAGCAGCAGCGGTGGCCACGCCCGGGGATAATTTTTGGTGATTTAACCCCCAATTCCAATCTTTGATGCTGAGGGCCAAGCAGGGAGGTAAGGGGTCCCATTTTTATAGTCTTTGGTATGACTCGGCCAGGGTTTGAACTCACAACCTATCCATCTCGGGGCGGACACTCTAACCACGAGGCCACTGAGTAGGTTTTCCTGTCATGTCTGTCAGGTGGTGAAAACAGGAGCTTCAGCTCCCCAAGAACAAAGAACATCTCCACTCTTACCATATTGTTCAATTAAAGTCACTTATTGTCTAGTTTGTGTGCTATTGTGTGCTTAGCTGTTGTGTAGCTGCTAGCCCCAAGTAGTCTAAAGCTTAGTATGTTTTCCTCCTGTAAGTGACTTGACTAAAATACAGGTAAACGCAAAACTTGTGTGCTTCTTGTAGGACATTTAGATGTTACCTGACTTTCACACAAATAAAGATTAATCAAACATTTTACATGCTAGCCGATACTTGTTTCTCTATTGATATCGGACTGATATCAGTATCAGATCAGAACACTCAGAGTTTAGATGGGAGTAATTCAAAAGATCTCATGGAAATCTCGGACAACTTATCACTATATTTACAAACACTAGGAACATTCCGCTGAAATTTTGACGGGCCGTCTATCTGAACCTCTGCATCGAGGTCGGTCGAAGTCGGCATTTTGCCAAAAGGCTAGCACAAAATGTTAACATGATGACATCGGACAACTTAATGTAATTCTAAGATGGTGCCAAGTATTAAAATGCACTATATTTAGGTGTAAACCTATAAAACATTTGCTGAACAGCTAACAAAAAACATTAGCGTGCTAAAATAAGCATGCAAACGGCCTATACTTATAAAAATGAAAAAGGATCATTTAAAAATAAGTTCATGACATAGTTGACAATGTAAGATGGTTGACAATGTAAGATAGTTGACAATGTGAGATAGTTGACAATGTGAGATAGTTGACAATGTAGGATGGTTGACAATGTAAGATAGTTGACAATGTAAGATAGTTGACAATGTAAGATAGTTGACAATGTAGGATGGTTGACAATGTAAGATAGTTGACAATGTAGGATGGTTGACAATGTAAGATAGTTGACAATGTAAGATGGTTGACAATGTAAGATAGTTGACAATGTGAGATAGTTGACAATGTGAGATAGTTGACAATGTAAGATAGTATACAATGTAGGATAATTGACAATGTGAGATAGTTGACAATGTGAGATAGTTGACAATGTGAGATAGTTGACAATGTGAGATAGTTGACAATGTAGGATGGTTGACAATGTAAGATAGTTGACAATGTAAGATGGTTGACAATGTAAGATAGTTGACAATGTGAGATAGTTGACAATGTGAGATAGTTGACAATGTAAGATAGTATACAATGTAAGATAATTGACAATGTGAGATAGTTGACAATGTGAGATAGTTGACAATGTGAACTAGTTGACAATGTGAGATAGTTGACAATGTAGGATGGTTGACAATGTAAGATAGTTGACAATGTAAGATAGTTGACAATGTAAGATAGTTGACAATGTAGGATGGTTGACAATGTAAGATAGTTGACAATGTAGGATGGTTGACAATGTAAGATAGTTGACAATGTAAGATGGTTGACAATGTAAGATAGTTGACAATGTGAGATAGTTGACAATGTGAGATAGTTGACAATGTAAGATAGTATACAATGTAAGATAATTGACAATGTGAGATAGTTGACAATGTGAGATAGTTGACAATGTGAGATAGTTGACAATGTGAGATAGTTGACAATGTAAGATAGTATACAATGTAAGATAATTGACAATGTGAGATAGTTGACAATGTGAGATAGTTGACAATGTGAGATAGTTGACAATGTGAGATAATTGACAATGTAAGATAGTTGACAATGTAGGATGGTTGACAATGTAAGATAGTTGACAATGTGAGATAGTTGACAATGTGAGATAGTTGACAATGTAAGATAGTTGACAATGTAGGATGGTTGACAATGTAAGATAGTTGACAATGTAAGATAGTTGACAATGTAAGATGGTTGACAATGTAAGATAGTTGACAATGTGAGATAGTTGACAATGTGAGATAGTTGACAATGTAAGATAGTATACAATGTAAGATAATTGACAATGTGAGATAGTTGACAATGTGAGATAGTTGACACTGTGAGATAGTTGACAATGTGAGATAGTTGACAATGTGAGATAGTTGACAATGTGAGATAATTGACAATGTAAGATAGTTGACAATGTAGGATGGTTGACAATGTAAGATAGTTGACAATGTAAGATAGTTGACAATGTAGGATGGTTGACAATGTAAGATAGTTGACAATGTGAGATAGTTGACAATGTGAGATAGTTGACAATGTGAGATAGTTGACAATGTGAGATAGTTGACAATGTGAGATAGTAGACAATGTAAGATAGTTGACAATGTAGGATGGTTGACAATGTAAGATAGTTGACAATGTGAGATAGTTGACAATGTGAGATAGTTGACAATGTGAGATAGTTGACAATGTGAGATAATTGACAATGTAAGATAGTTGACAATGTGAGATAGTTGACAATGTGAGATAGTTGACAATGTAAGATAGTTGACAATGTAGGATGGTTGACAATGTAAGATAGTTGACAATGTGAGATAGTTGACAATGTGAGATAGTTGACAATGTGAGATAGTTAACAATGTAAGATAGTTGACAATGTAGGATGGTTGACAATGTAAGATAGTTGACAATGCAAGATAGTTGACAATGTGAGATAGTTGACAATGTGAGATAGTTGACAATGTGAGATAGTTGACAATGTGAGATAGTTGACAATGTGAGATAGTTGACAATGTAAGATAATATACAATGTAAGATAATTGACAATGTGAGATAGTTGACAATGTGAGATAGTTGACAATGTGAGATAGTTGACAATGTGAGATAATTGACAATGTAAGATAGTTGACAATGTAGGATGGTTGACAATGTAAGATAGTTGACAATGTAAGATAGTTGACAATGTAGGATGGTTGACAATGTAAGATAGTTGACAATGTAAAATAGTTGACAATGTAAGATGGTTGACAATGTAAGATAGTTGACAATGTGAGATAGTTGACAATGTGAGATAGTTGACAATGTAAGATAGTATACAATGTAAGATAATTGACAATGTGAGATAGTTGACAATGTGAGATAGTTGACAATGTAAGATAGTTGACAATGTAAGATAGTTGACAATGTGAGATAGTTCACAATGTGAGATAGTTGACAATTAGGATGGTTGACAATGTAAGATAGTTGACAATGTGAGATAGTTGACAATGTGAGATAGTTGACAATGTGAGATAGTTGACAATGTAGGATGGTTGACAATGTAAGATAGTTGACAATGTAAGATAGTTGACAATGTAAGATAGTTGACAATGTAGGATGGTTGACAATGTAAGATAGTTGACAATGTAAGATGGTTGACAATGTAAGATAGTTGACAATGTGAGATAGTTGACAATGTGAGATAGTTGACAATGTGAGATAGTTAACAATGTAAGATAGTTGACAATGTAGGATGGTTGACAATGTAAGATAGTTGACAATGCAAGATAGTTGACAATGTGAGATAGTTGACAATGTGAGATAGTTGACAATGTGAGATAGTTGACAATGTGAGATAGTTGACAATGTGAGATAGTTGACAATGTAAGATAATATACAATGTAAGATAATTGACAATGTGAGATAGTTGACAATGTGAGATAGTTGACAATGTGAGATAGTTGACAATGTGAGATAATTGACAATGTAAGATAGTTGACAATGTAGGATGGTTGACAATGTAAGATAGTTGACAATGTAAGATAGTTGACAATGTAGGATGGTTGACAATGTAAGATAGTTGACAATGTAAGATAGTTGACAATGTAAGATGGTTGACAATGTAAGATAGTTGACAATGTGAGATAGTTGACAATGTGAGATAGTTGACAATGTAAGATAGTATACAATGTAAGATAATTGACAATGTGAGATAGTTGACAATGTGAGATAGTTGACAATGTAAGATAGTTGACAATGTAAGATAGTTGACAATGTGAGATAGTTCACAATGTGAGATAGTTGACAATTAGGATGGTTGACAATGTAAGATAGTTGACAATGTGAGATAGTTGACAATGTGAGATAGTTGACAATGTGAGATAGTTGACAATGTAGGATGGTTGACAATGTAAGATAGTTGACAATGTAAGATAGTTGACAATGTAAGATAGTTGACAATGTAGGATGGTTGACAATGTAAGATAGTTGACAATGTAAGATGGTTGACAATGTAAGATAGTTGACAATGTGAGATAGTTGACAATGTGAGATAGTTGACAATGTAAGATAGTATACAATGTAAGATAATTGACAATGTGAGATAGTTGACAATGTGAGATAGTTGACAATGTGAGATAGTTGACAATGTGAGAGAGTTGACAATGTAAGATAGTATACAATGTAAGATAATTGACAATGTGAGATAGTTGACAATGTGAGATAGTTGACAATGTGAGATAGTTGACAATGTGAGATAATTGACAATGTAAGATAGTTGACAATGTAGGATGGTTGACAATGTAAGATAGTTGACAATGTGAGATAGTTGACAATGTGAGATAGTTGACAATGTAAGATAGTTGACAATGTAGGATGGTTGACAATGTAAGATAGTTGACAATGTAAGATAGTTGACAATGTAAGATGGTTGACAATGTAAGATAGTTGACAATGTGAGATAGTTGACAATGTGAGATAGTTGACAATGTAAGATAGTATACAATGTAAGATAATTGACAATGTGAGATAGTTGACAATGTGAGATAGTTGACACTGTGAGATAGTTGACAATGTGAGATAGTTGCCAATGTGAGATAGTTGACAATGTGAGATAATTGACAATGTAAGATAGTTGACAATGTAGGATGGTTGACAATGTAAGATAGTTGACAATGTAAGATAGTTGACAATGTAGGATGGTTGACAATGTAAGATAGTTGACAATGTGAGATAGTTGACAATGTGAGATAGTTGACAATGTGAGATAGTTGACAATGTGAGATAGTTGACAATGTGAGATAGTAGACAATGTAAGATAGTTGACAATGTAGGATGGTTGACAATGTAAGATAGTTGACAATGTGAGATAGTTGACAATGTGAGATAGTTGACAATGTGAGATAATTGACAATGTAAGATAGTTGACAATGTGAGATAGTTGACAATGTGAGATAGTTGACAATGTAAGATAGTTGACAATGTAGGATGGTTGACAATGTAAGATAGTTGACAATGTGAGATAGTTGACAATGTGAGATAGTTGACAATGTGAGATAGTTAACAATGTAAGATAGTTGACAATGTAGGATGGTTGACAATGTAAGATAGTTGACAATGCAAGATAGTTGACAATGTGAGATAGTTGACAATGTGAGATAGTTGACAATGTGAGATAGTTGACAATGTGAGATAGTTGACAATGTGAGATAGTTGACAATGTAAGATAGTATACAATGTAAGATAATTGACAATGTGAGATAGTTGACAATGTGAGATAGTTGACAATGTGAGATAGTTGACAATGTGAGATAATTGACAATGTAAGATAGTTGACAATGTAGGATGGTTGACAATGTAAGATAGTTGACAATGTAAGATAGTTGACAATGTAGGATGGTTGACAATGTAAGATAGTTGACAATGTAAGATAGTTGACAATGTAAGATGGTTGACAATGTAAGATAGTTGACAATGTGAGATAGTTGACAATGTGAGATAGTTGACAATGTGAGAGAGTTGACAATGTAAGATAGTTGACAATGTAGGATGGTTGACAATGTAAGATAGTTGACAATGTGAGATAGTTGACAATGTGAGATAGTTGACAATGTGAGATAGTTGACAATGTGAGATAGTTGACAATGTGAGATAGTAGACAATGTAAGATAGTTGACAATGTAGGATGGTTGACAATGTAAGATAGTTGACAATGTGAGATAGTTGACAATGTGAGATAGTTGACAATGTGAGATAATTGACAATGTAAGATAGTTGACAATGTGAGATAGTTGACAATGTGAGATAGTTGACAATGTAAGATAGTTGACAATGTAGGATGGTTGACAATGTAAGATAGTTGACAATGTGAGATAGTTGACAATGTGAGATAGTTGACAATGTGAGATAGTTAACAATGTAAGATAGTTGACAATGTAGGATGGTTGACAATGTAAGATAGTTGACAATGCAAGATAGTTGACAATGTGAGATAGTTGACAATGTGAGATAGTTGACAATGTGAGATAGTTGACAATGTGAGATAGTTGACAATGTGAGATAGTTGACAATGTAAGATAGTATACAATGTAAGATAATTGACAATGTGAGATAGTTGACAATGTGAGATAGTTGACAATGTGAGATAGTTGACAATGTGAGATAATTGACAATGTAAGATAGTTGACAATGTAGGATGGTTGACAATGTAAGATAGTTGACAATGTAAGATAGTTGACAATGTAGGATGGTTGACAATGTAAGATAGTTGACAATGTAAGATAGTTGACAATGTAAGATGGTTGACAATGTAAGATAGTTGACAATGTGAGATAGTTGACAATGTGAGATAGTTGACAATGTAAGATAGTATACAATGTAAGATAATTGACAATGTGAGATAGTTGACAATGTGAGATAGTTGACAATGTAAGATAGTTGACAATGTAAGATAGTTGACAATGTGAGATAGTTCACAATGTGAGATAGTTGACAATTAGGATGGTTGACAATGTAAGATAGTTGACAATGTGAGATAGTTGACAATGTGAGATAGTTGACAATTAGGATGGTTGACAATGTAAGATAGTTGACAATGTGAGATAGTTGACAATGTAGGATAGTTGACAACGTAGGATGGTTGACAATGTAAGATAGTTGACAATGTAAGATAGTTGACAATGTGAGATAGTTGAGAATGTGAGATAGTTGACAATGTAGGATAGTTGACAATGTAAGATAGTTGACAATGTAGGGTGGTTGACAATGTAAGATAGTTGACAATGTAAGATAGATGACAATGTGAGATAGTTGACAATGTAAGATAGATGACAATGTAAGATAGATGACAATGTGAGATAGATGACAATGTGAGATAGATGACAATGTGAGATAGTTGACAATGTAAGATAGTTGACAATGTGAGATAGTTGACAATGTGAGATAGTTGACAATGTAGGATAGTTGACAATGTAAGATAGATGACAATGTAAGATAGTTGACAATGTAGGATAGTTGACAATGTAAGATAGTTGACAATGTAAGATAGTTGACAATGTAAGATAGTTGACAATGTAGGATAGTTGACAATGTGAGATAGTTGACAATGTGAGATAGTTGACAATTAGGATGGTTGACCATGTAAGATAGTTGACAATGTGAGATAGTTGACAATGTGAGATAGTTGACAATGTGAGATAGTTGACGATGTAAGATAGTTGACAATGTAAGATAGTTGACAATGTGAGATAGTTGACAATGTGAGATAGTTGACAATGTAAGATAGTTGACAATGTGAGATAGTTGACAATTAGGATGGTTGACAATGTAAGATAGTTGACAATGTGAGATAGTTGACAATGTGAGATAGTTGACAATGTGAGATAGTTGACGATGTAAGATAGTTGACGATGTAAGATAGTTGACAATGTGAGATAGTTGACAATGTGAGATAGTTGACAATGTAAGATAGTTGACAATGTAAGACAGCGCCGCTTCAGTCCAAACTAACAAGTATCATGATGATCAATGTGTGAAGTCATTCTTTCTTACTAGTTATCCAAAACCTCTGTAAGGTACATGTGTAGTCAACTAAGTTAGAGGCTAAAAAGTGATGAGAAAAAGGGAAAGGTTGGGAAGAAGAGGACATGTGGCATGCAAGACAAGACTGCTGACTCATCAATCCATGAAATCTCACCAAGCGGGTCTGCCGCAGACGCCGCTTTGCTGACCAGCCGGAGGCAGGAAGTGCTGGGACCGGGCGCTCCAGGAGCTCCCGGGGTAAGAGCCTCACGCTGGGACGGGGATGGGGTGCTGGACTTGGACAATGGCGACTGGGACTTATCCATCTGTGGACAAATAGGACATATTGGGGGCAACTTGTGGAGAGAGAGTGGGAGAAGAAAACTATTGACTCTGTGACATTAGGAGAGCAGGTAGTCGAGGCGCCATAACAATAATAATGCTTACTTCCTTATAACACAGCTACTAAAAATATTATATCAAACATAAAAAAAGACGCACAATAGAAATGTAATTACATATATAAATAAAATTATATTCGTATTATTACTTATTTATGTCAGTTTGCACATCGTAAACAATCATAATGAGACAAGACAACAAAATTATTATTTTTTTCATTCTAACATGTGAAAATGTTCTCGTTCTCGGTGGCTAGACATGCAACTAATGGGAGGAATCCATTCTGCCGCTAAATCAATTCAAAAGTGCATTCAAAAACGGTCAAATTCTGTCAGCTCTAAGATCTCACTCTTCGCTTTTGCAATAGTTCATCCTCTGTATGTTCAGCTTCAAAAAGACAAGGTTGTGACTCCTTCGTTTGTGTTAGTTGTCTGTTACCAAGTCTGCCATGACTACAACACACACGCGTTTGTTTCTGGAAGTAGGAACACACATTTGTTGCCAGAAGTCAGACGTGTATAGTGGTATTGCTCGGTTGGTAGAGTGGCCGTGCAGGTTCTTGAGGGTTCCAGGTTCGATCCCCGCTTCCGCCATCCTAGTCACTGCCGTTGTGTCCTTGGGCAAGACACTTTACCCACCTGCCCCCAGTGCCACCCACACTGCTTTAAATGGAACTTCGATATTGGGTTTCACTATGTAAAGAGCTTTGAGTCACGAGAGAAAAAGCGCTATATAAATATAATTTACTTCACATCACCTGCGCTGCAATGGAAATAGAAATAAATGCGCCAAAGAATTTCTTCCAGCCGCATCTTTCAAGCCTTTTTTTCGTCATCTTTAAAAGAAAAACTACATAAATGTTCTTGTCCCTCATAATGTTTGTGAAGGATAGGCAACACTGAAAAAAAGAGCAGTTGCCCTTTAAAAAAACATATTTTCAAAAGTTGTGTTTTTATTCATTTTACTTTCTGAATCGATTCAGAATTATAATAAATGAAAATTGCAACTTGAATATTTTTCCCGGCAATCAGTAATACCTGCTGTGTTCCATCTAAACCAGTGGTTCTTAACCTTGTTGGAGGTACCGAACCTCATTAATTTCATATGTGCATTCACCGAACCCTTCTTAGTGAAAAATAAAATGTTTTTTTTTTTTATTCAAGACAAAGTTATGTGTTTTTGGTAACACTTTAGTATAGAGAACATATTTGTAACGACTTCGTGGCATCGTGATGTTGGTGGTGCTCTTCCAAGATGCAGATCGGGCTCGGACACAGCGTAAAGTAAGAAGAAATTATTTATTTAACAAACAACAGGCTAAGAAACAGAAACACTGGTGCTAGGCAGAAAAGGCAAACCAAAAGAACTAGCATGGGAGCTAGGGAAACAAACAGAAACTAGGCATAGCGCGA
This sequence comes from Nerophis ophidion, assembly GCF_033978795.1. Taxonomy (NCBI): domain Eukaryota; kingdom Metazoa; phylum Chordata; class Actinopteri; order Syngnathiformes; family Syngnathidae; genus Nerophis; species Nerophis ophidion. The sequence goes on from NC_084632.1 coordinate 8,724,759, forward strand.
AAGCTAGCAAGTCGAAAACATAGAAACAAAGTCGTCACTGGTTGCGTGTAACACAAGTTCTACGAGGCGAGGCCGAGTAAACGAAAAAGGCAGGCTTAAATAGAGTCTCCAATGAAAAGCAGGTGTGCGTACAAGGCAGGTGAAAATCAAGTTACCATGGTGACAAAAACAAACAAGGAAGTGCACAAACAAACTCAGCACCGGAAGAGTCCAAAACAATCAGAAAATCCCAAAAAGACTCGAAAACCAAACTAAGGATGGTATCCGAGAAGCGGATCACAACAATATTCTAAGTAGCAAAGACTTAATTTAGAGGTTTTTGGACACTAGGGGAACATATTTTAAGTAACAAAGACTTAATTTGGAGTTATTTGGTTAGGGTTAGGGTTATAATGATGCCATGTCAAATTAGGCATTAATAAGTACATAATAATGACTAGTTAAGAGCCAATATGTTACTAATTTGCATGTTAATAAGCAACAATAATTAATGGTGAATATGTTCCCCATACTCAAGTGTTACCATGTTTTATTACTGCTGCACAAAAAGAAATGTGCATGAACATCAACTTGTAGAAAGAACAAAACCAACACAATGCATAAACTCACAACAAATTACACACCTGCAAATCAGTGTAACTTCTGCTGTTGCTGTACCCGTAAAACGCCGATAGGGAGAAGTTTTTATTGAGACGATGAGTCGGGTGTGTTTTGACCTCCGCTGAACCCTTGAGGCCGAATCACCGAACCCCTAGGGTTCGATCGAACCTAGGTTAAGAACCACTGAACTAAAAGCATTACCATTGCTAAAAGAACCTCCCTAATTGTGTCAATCAAATAATGAATATATCTGATTGTACATGTTTACATTTTGGATTTTGTAATTAGAAAGAAGGCAAACATTCTTTGACGTGACAATCTTGCCTGTATGGGATCTTTGGCCTTCCCTGGGGCGGGGCTACAGGGGTTTGGGGTGGAGGGCGCCTCTGCTGGGCCCGAAGAGCCCGGGGCCTCCTTCCTTAAGGCAGGAGTGCGGTCCAAACCGTTCCCATGAGGCGGGGTTCCTGCCGGAGAGTTTGGCTCCTGGATTACAAGAGAACACACAAAAACTAATCAACAGAGGTTGGTAGTAACACGCTACATTTACTCCGTTACATCTACTTCAGTACATTTTGGGATGTGAATTGTGAAGTGAATTATATTTATATAGCGCTTTTCTCTAGTGACTCAAAGCGCTTTACATAGTGAACCCCAATATCTAAGTTACATTTAAACCAGTGTGGGTGGCACTGGGAGCAGGTGGGTAAAGTGCCTTGCCCAAGGACACAACGGCAGTGACTAGAATGGCGGAAGCGGGAATCGAACCTGCAACCCTCAAGTTGCTAGCACGGCCACTCTACCAACCGAGCTATGCCGCCCCAAAGATAAATTGTACTTCTAAGAGTAGTTATAATGCAGCATACTTTTACTTTTACTTGAGTATTTTTACAGAGAAGAAACGCTACTTTTACTCCGCTCCATTTATCCAAATTCAGCCCGCTACTCGCTAATGATTTTTATCGATCTGTTAATACATGTTTTTTTTGGTTTCGGTTTGTCAGACAGACGTTCAAAGTAGGATCTATCGCATGCCTGCGTTCCACCAATCAAATGCGGTCACTGGTGACGTTTGACTCCGTTTCACCAATCAAATGCGGTCACTGGTGACGTTTGACTCTGTTTCACCAATCAAATGCGGTCACTGGTGACATTTGACTCCGTTTCGCCAATCAAATGCGGTCACTGGTGACGTTTGACTCCGTTTCACCAATCAAACAGAGCCAGGCGGTCACATGATTAACTGCCCAAAAAGTTCCAGCGGCAAACAACAACAACAATGGCAGAGACAACAACGAACTTAAACACACCTGGCCTCACATAAAATCGATGTTCACGCTTCAGACAACCGAAAAAAAAGTTATGTAAGGCGTTGTCATCTGTGTCTCCCCAAATAAGTGGACATTTCAGCCTACATGAACTCAACGTCAAATTTGAGGAAGCACATCGCGGTAAGTCATACTTGACAACCCTCCCTTATTTTCCGGGAGACTCACGAAATTCAGCGCCTCTCTCGAAAATCTCCCGAAATTCTCCCGAAATTCAGCCGGAGCTGGAGGCCACGCCCCCTCCAGCTCCATGCGGACATGAGTGGGGACAGCCTGTTTTCATGTCCGCTTTCCCACTATATAAACAGCTTGCCTGCCCAATCACGTTACAACATCTACGGATTTTAATAAAAAAACTGCACACACAAGGAGACGAAGCAGAAGAACGAGGAAGTTACAGCCATGGCGACGCCGTCTGTAATAGAGTTATTCTATGTTGTCTGTCGCCATCTCCTGGTGAATGTTGGCTATAGCGTTATGGCCGCGGTTGCTTTTTGATTGGCCAGTACGCAAATGGCAGAACAAAGGTTACTCAAATAGTGAAAGGTAAGTGTTGTTTTTTTTTAGTAACCAGCAAGCACAGTACAGTTAGTAGAACAACTGTGTACTTATTACTGTGTATTTGATAGGTGCAGTCTAAAATTCAACAATTTCATTTATTTATCTGTATAAAATAAAATATATATAGCTAAAATGCACCGAAAGTCAAGTAATATATATATATATATATATATATATATATATACATATGAAATATATTTGAAATACTCGAGTTGGTGAATTGGCGGTAAATATACTCCTCCCCTCTTAACCACTCCCCCCGCCCCAACCACACCTCAGACAAAAACCTCCTCCACTACAGCGAATGCCTGAGTCAGCACTTCTCGCTGGGTCGCACAGATCACGACTGACATTTCAACCACACACACACACACACACACACACACACACACACACACACACACACACACACACACACACACACACGCACACACGCACACACACACGAGTAGAAAAGCAACCTTCACACACGGCTGTAACAGCCTGCCTTATTGTGCAAAATTCAAAAGGCAGTTTTGGATAAAATCCCATTGCATTTTGCACGCTGCATGAAGTGTTTAAAATAGTTACTGGACGAAGCCGATAATAATAATACGCTGTAAATAATAATCAGGAGAGAGTACTAAAGAAGCGAGATAAAGTGTGAAAAAATATATTTGTGAAACGTGACATGTTTCAGAAAGCAAGCACAGTGATTATAAAAAAAGCAACTCTTGGCTGGAAAAAGGCAGCAGCAGGGAGCTCAATCCTCCAAATACCTGCTGACTCAGCACATGGAGCCTTCACACGTACACGCCTGTGAGTACAGGTGTGTTAACACACAGTCTAGCTGCTGGCAGAAGCACATTGTATATATGTTGTATCATTTCAGAGCTGGCTAGAATAAATAAATACAATGTATAAATATAAGTTCATATTTACATATAATGTGATTAAAATTGTATTTCCTTTGTTAATTTCATGCCGGGGCGCTAATTAATTTAAAACCTCTTCTCACTGCGGCGCTTACCAAAGGCATGCAGTCAAGGTAAGCATGCGCTAATTATTTTAAAACCTCTTCTCACTCTAGCATTTACCAAAGGCATGCAGTAAAAATTTGAGTGTGATGTAAAGATACCATCATGAAAAGCACGTTTAATAAAAAAAAACGTTATTATGGTCTTACCTTTACTTATAAATGTAGTCCATGCCAGCTCCTTCTAATCAAAAGCATCGATAACTTGTTTATAGAAGTCTTCCTTATCTTTCTTCAGTTTTTAAAGACTCTCTGTCTTGATGGAGTTCTTCCTTTATTACTTCCTGCTTCGATCGAAAGTTCAGTTTAGAAAACTGCTATCAGACTGCTGCTATCAGTTAGCTCGGCTAATCAAGTGCGGGCGACGACCGAATTACCCTCGGACAACTCCCCCTCCCGTTCTGCTCCGTGGGTGATCTCTTTATCCCACCACTGCCACCATGAAGTGTAATTGTATAAATAATACACTGGGTATTTAGGACTGGAACATGCTTTATTTCAGCCCGGTTGTTTACATAGCCAGCATAAAATTAGTGGTGTTACATCCTAAAAGGTCGGTCGTGCACCCCCCGCTTTAAATCCGTTCCCAGCACATATCACGTCACTCGTCACTTCTTCAACAGCCAATAGTCGCAAAAAGGATCACTAGCGCCCTCTACCACCAGGAGGTCGGAGTCATTTAACGACTCATATTTGACACACGCAGCTACGGTATATTAATAAAACATAACTCCTTACTGTTCTTTTTAGCATACCGGTATTCAATAGCTTGGACCTTAAATCCTACTGAATAGCTCTTAATCTTCTTCCCTTTATGCGATTTCAAATTACCGGTATTGAAATCAGCCTCCTCCATTTTGAAAATGATGACAGGGGAAGTGTCACGAGTGACGTCACGAGTTTGACCAGGCGGTAATACTAAGCATGCGCTAATTATTTCGCGAAGAGAGTTTCAAGGCAGGCGCATACGATATGTCCGGCGGCAATTCAAGGAAATACGGTATGTTAACTTTATTTTTTGTTACAAAACCCATGTAAATTGGAGAGGAACATTTTTTTTGTTCCGGTTTAGACACATTGTTGAGGGGGACAATGAATATGTGAGGGAATAAAGGAAGCAGCATGAGACAGCCAGCATTTGATGGAAGAGGTTTTTGGAGTCTCGGCTTCAAAATAAACTTTATTCCCTCGGAGTTTGTGATGCCAATGAGATATGACTCTTTCTGATAATGTATGTGAAATCAATGTGTTTTCTTTTATTTGATGTCAGACTAATTGTAAGTTCTGCTTTTCTTATTCATTAGTACTGACGGCATTATTTTGGTATCATTGTTAAGGAGAAGAAGGTAAAGATGAAATAAATGTCTGTGGGAGCAAAACGACCAACTTGAGCCTTGATTAAGACCTCGGAGGGAGTAACACACAGTTTGTGGGTATTTACACGGGCAAAAAATCTTAATAACACTGTGAAAAAACAGAAACATTACAAGTTCCGTCCGTGCACATGATGGATGACTACACAGTTGGTGGTTAATCTCTTTCACTGCCCATCACCAACGCCGATGTATGTATTTTTAAAATCCCTCATCTGACAAGCGGCAAGCAGCTAATTATGTGAGCTGCTACCTTAAGATGACACAAATCACTCGCATTACGGCAAAATAACTGCATTTTTTAGAAACCCCGTTTCCATATGAGTCGGGAAATTATGTTAGATGTAAATATAAATGGAATACAATCATTTGCAAATCATTTTCAACCCATATTCAGTTGAATATACTACAAAGACAACATATTTGATGTTCAAACTGATACAATTTTTTGGGGGGAAATAATCATTAACTTTAGAAATTGATACCAGCAACACGTGACAAAGAAGTTGGGAAAGATGGCAATAAATACTGATAAAGTTGAGAAATGCTCATCAAACACTTATTTGGAGCATCACACAGGTGTGCAGGCTAATTGGGAACAGGTGGGTGCCATGATTGGGTATAAAAGCAGCTTCCATGAAATGCTAAGTAATTCACAAACAAAGATGGGGTGAGGGTCACCAATTTGTAAGCAAAGTATCAAACAGTTTTAGAACAACATTTCTCAAAGAATTATTGAAAGGAATTTAGGGATTTTACCATCTATGGTTCGTAAAATCATCAAAAGGTTCAGAGAATCTAGAGAAATCACTGTACGTAAGCGATGATATTACGGACCTTTGATCTCTCAGGCGGTATTGCATCAAAAACCGACATCAGTGTGTAAAGGATATCACCACATGGGCTCACAAACACTTCATAAAACCACTGTCAGTAACTACAGTTGGTCGCTACATCTGTAAGTGCAAGTTAAAACTCTACTATGCAAAGCGAAAGCCATTTATCAACAACACAAAGGAACGCCGCTGGCTTCACTGGGCCCGAGCTCATCTAAGATGGACTGATGCAAAGCGGAAAAGGGTTCTGTGGTCTGACGAGTCCACATTTCAAATTATATTTGGAAACAGAGGACGTGGTGTCCTCCAGAACAAAGAGGAAAATAACCATCCGGATTGTTATAGGCGCAAAGTTCAAAAGCCAGCATCTGTGATGGTATGGGGGTGTATTAGTGCCCAAGGCATGGGTAACTTACACATCTGTGAAGGCACCATTAAAGCTGAATGGTCCATACAGGTTTTGGAGCAACATATGCTGTCATCCAAGCAACGTTATCATGGACGCCCCTGCTTGTTTCAGCAAAACAATGCCAAGCCTCGTGTTACAACAGCGTGGTTTCGTAGTAAAAGTGCGGGTACTTTCATGGGCAGCCTGCAGTCCAGATCTGTCTCCCATCGAAAATGTGTGGCGCATTATGAAGTGTAAAATACGACAACAAGACCCCGGACTGTTGAACAACGTAAGCTGTACATCAAGTAAGAATGGTAAAGAATTCCACTTTCAAAGCTTCAACAATTAGTTTCCTCAGTTCCCAAACGTGTATTGAGTGTTGTTAAAAGAAAATGTGATGTAACACAGTGGTGAACATGCCCTTTCCCCAACTACTTTGGCACGTGTTGCAGCCATGAAATCCTAAGTTAATTATAATTTGCAATAAAAAATAAAGTTTATGAATTTGAACATCAAATATCTTGTTTTACCTTTTAAATTCCTTCCTCTTCTTTCCTGACAATTTAAATCAATGTTCAAGTATTTTTTTTTTTATTGTAAAGAATAATAAATACATTTTTATTTACTTCTTCATTTTAGCTTCTGTTTTTTCGACAAAGAATATTTGTGAAATATTTCTTCAAACTTATGATTAAAATTCCAAAAAAATATTCTGCCAAATCTAGAAAATCTTTAGAATCAAAATTAAATCTTATTTCAAAGTCTTTTGAATTTCTTTTAAAATTTTTGTTCTGGAAAATCTAGAAGAAATGATAATTTGTCTTTGTTAGAAATATAACTTGGTCCAATTTGTTATATATTCTAACAAAATGCAGATTGGATTTTAACCTATTTAAAACATGTCATCAAAATTCTAAAATGAATGTTAATCAGGAAAAATTACTAATGATGTTCCATTAATTATTTTTTTAATTATTTCAAAAAGCTTCGAATTAGCTAGTTTTTCTCTTCTTTTTTTCGGTTGAATTTTGAATTTTAAAGAGTCAATATTGAAGATAAACTATGTTTCAAAATTAAATTTTCCTTTTTTTCCTTTTTTCTCCTCTGTTAAACCGTTCAACTAAGTGTTTTTTTCATATTTTATTCTCTACAAAAAACCTTCTGTAAAGGAAAAAAAAATGTATGACGGAATGACAGAAAAAAATACCCATTGTTTTATAAATACCGGTAGATAGATTTATTTATTAAAGATAAATTGAGCATATTGGCTATTTCTGGCAATTTATTTAAGTGTGTATCAAACTGGTAGCCCTTCGCATATATCAGTACCCAAAAAGTAGCTCTTGGTTTCAAAAAGGTTTGTGACCCCTGTTGTAGATTGTCACATCAAAACTATGACACCTGTGAAGTGAAACCCATGGAGTAAATGCCAAGAGTGTGCAATCACAGCAAAGGGTGGTTATTTTGAAAAAACTACAATATAAAACCTTTTTTTGTGAAGTACATAACTTTTTGATGTGACAATCGACAATGTAAATACTCATGAACATAAAGAGAAGGTGTGTCCATCTGTACATCCTAAGTTGGGACCAGACACTCACCTACTTCCAGATATTCACATTTAAACTCAGTCTTGTCAAGTTTTAAAAAATGAAAAAAATCACTGAAGAGCTTGATTCCATGAGCCAATGTCGGGCTTGATTAAAATAAGAGTGCATGATTGACACGTGCACATGAAGACGATTGATGTGTTTGAGTCAACAACCAATCAGGTGGCAGCTGTGTCCACGCAGCACTCCTGCATTATTCACACATGTGGCCTCTGACACCGGCTCACAGGCTTCGTGTGCATCAATCCTGCCTGCAACTTGAATAAAAATGAGCTCATTTGGGGATCATGTGACCTCTAAATACCAGATATCCATTCTAAGGGATGAAGGCATGACAGATACATGACTGATACATGAGGACAAAGCATTGTTTCCAGGTTTTAAACCAAAACAAAACATTTGGCGTAATTCTGGTGATGTGTGATTTGTTTTCCACCCTTCAGTACACACACAGACACATCAGTGAAAGAAAATCCAAAATATAATATACAAACCCCGTTTCCATATGAGTTGGGAAATTGTGTTACATGTAAATATAAACGGACTACAATGATTTGCAAATCCTTTTCAACCCTTATTCAGTTGAATGCACTACAAAGGCAACATATTTGATGTTCAAACTCATACATTTTTTTTTCTGCAAATAACTTAGAATTTCACGGCTGCAACACGTGCCAAAGTAGTTGGGAAAGGGCATGTTCACCACTGTGTTACATCACCTTTTCTTTAAACAACACTCAATAAACGTTTGGGAACTGAGAAAACTAATTGTTGAAGCTTTGAAAGTGGGATTCTTTCCCATTCTTGTTTTATGTAGAGCTTCAGTCTTTCAACAGTCCGGGGTCTCCACTGTCGCATTTTACGCTTCATAATGCGCCACACATTTTTGATGGGAGACATGTCTGGACTGCAGGACGGCCAGGAAAGTACCCGCATTCTTTTTTTTACGAAGCCACGCTGTTGTAACACGTGCTGAATGTGGCTTGGCATTGTCTTGCTGAAAAAGACGGCACTTAGACGGCAGCATATGTTGTTCCAAAATCTGTATGTACCTTTCAGCATTAATGGTGCCTTCACAGATGCATAAGTTACCCATGCCTTGGGCACTAATGCACCCCCATACCAGCACAGATGCTGGCCTTTGAACTTCGCGCCTATAACTGTCTGGATGGTTCACGTCCCCATTTGGTCCGGATGACAGAATGTCGAATATGTTGCGAGCCGTGACTCGGATCTTCACATGTTGTTTATTTTTCGATCTTTGTTTCATTCTCTTTCTGAACCACTTACTTCCTGTTTAATCCGTCACCATGGTACTCATCAGTCCACCTGCTACTCCCGGTCCACACACACCTGTTTGTCTAATCACCCTCCTATTTAAGCCAGCCTCTTTGTTCATTTCTTGGTGGGTTCCTAGTTTGCTCTCACGCAACTGTACGTCTGGTTTTGATCGTTTTCTTTCACGCAACTCGTATGTATATTCCCGCTAGATTTTATGCTAGCCATTTGTTTATTCCAGCTCACAAATTGAGGAATAGTTTTTCTGTTTTTTGTGTGCTTTCGTGCCAGCTTAGTTGTTTACTTTTACTTCCTAGTTCTCATACTAGCGTTTTTGGTTTGCCTTTTCTTAAGCTTCAGTGTTTCTGTTCAGAGCTCCTTTTTGTTATTTAGAATAAATTTATTATATATTACCTCTTGCTGTATTCACGTCTACGCATCCACGAAGGGACATTGTGCCGACCAGTCTTCACAGAATATTTCCAAAAACAATTTGAAATGTGGACTCGTCAGACCACACAACACTTTTCCACTTTGCATCACTCCATCTTATATGATCTCGGGCCCAGAGAAGCCGGCGGCGTTTCTGGATGTTGTTGATAAATGGCTTTCGCTTTGCATAGTAGAGCTTTAACTTGCACTTACACATGTAGCGACGAACTGTATTTAGTGACAGTGGTTTTCTGAAGGGTTCCTGAGCCCATGTGGTGATATCTTTTAGAGATTGATGTCGGTTTTTGATACAGTGGCGTCTGAGGGATCGGACGTCACGATCATTCAATGTTGGTTTCCGGCCATGCCGCATACGTGGAGTGATTTCTCCAGATTCTCTGAACCTTTTGATGATATTATGGACCGTGATATTAGGGACGGCGTGGCGCAGTGGGGAGAGTGGCCGTGCGCAACCCGAGCGTCCCTGGTTCAATTCCCACCTAGTACCAACCTCGTCACGTCCGTTGTGTCCTGAGCAAGACACTTCACCCTTGCTCCTGATGTGTGCTGGTTGGCGCCTTGCATGGCAGCTCCCTCCATCAGTGTGTGAATGTGTGTGTGAATGGGTAAATGTGGAAGTAGTGTCAAAGCGCTTTGAGTACCTTGAAGGTAGAAAAGCGCTATACAAGTACAACCCATTTATTTATGTATTTATCATTTAAATGTTGAAATCCCTAAATTTCTTGCAATTGCACTTTGAGAAACGTTGTTCTTAAATTGTTTGACTATTTGCTCACGCAGTTGTGGACAAAGGGGTGTACCTTGTCCTATCGGGAAGCTGTTTTTATACCCAATCATGGCACCCACCTGTTCCCAATTAGCCTGCACACCTGTGGGATGTTCCAAATAAGTGTTTGATGAGCATTCCTCAACGTTATCAGTAATTATTGCCACCTTTACCAACTTCTTTGTCATATGTTGCTGGCATCAAATTCTAAAGTTAATGATAATTTGCAAAAAAATAAATGTTTATCAGTTTGAACATCAAATATGTTGTCTTTGTAGCATATTCAACTGAATATGGGTTGAAAATGATTTGCAAATCATTGTATTCCGTTTATATTTACATCTAACACCATTTCCCAACTCATATGGAAACAGGGTTTGTACATCACAGAGCACACACCTCACTCTAATATCAAATCAACATTTTGAGGGCTGACCTGAAGGAGGCTGTGCACAACAGTGGATGAATCAAAAGTGAAAGCCATGAAAAAGTCAGACTTTCACAGAATACTGCCATAAAGGCTACGTACTGCCAAGCAGTATTTCGTGACCATAGGGCCGTTGTTTCTCAGCTTTTGTGCACTGCTGGCTGCTATGTTACCAAGTGACACCTACACTGTTTCAATGTCCATTTCTCACATGATATTATTGTTGATGACTGAAGTGCCGGAATGTAAATAATGTAAATAATTCAATGCATATACTCTGATGATGAACTTGTGTGATGACTGTATTATGTTTATAGTATATATTTGTACCATCAATTGATTAACGTGGACCCCGACTTAAACAAGTTGAAAAACTTATTCGGGTGTTACCATTTAGTGGTCAATTGTACGGAATATGTACTGAACTGTGCAATATAGACGGCATAACTCGGTTGGTAGAGCGGCTGTGCCAGCAACTTGAGGGTTGCAAGTTCGATTCCCGCTTTTGCCATCCTGGTCACTGCCGTTGTGTCCTTGGGCAAGACACTTTACCCACCTGCTCCCAGTGCCACCCACACTGGTTTAAATGTAACTTAGATATTGGGTTTCACTATGTAAAGCGCTTTGAGTCACTAGAGAAAAGCGCTATATAAATATAATTCACTTCACACTTCACATCTACTAATACAAGTTTCAATCACTCTATCTGTGGTAATACACTTTTGCACCACTGGTGGCAGTAATGACAATATCAAATGAACAGAAGAAGTCTGAAGCTAAAGTCATGGAGATATTTCTTAAGCGCAAAAATTATGACTAAAGTGGTGAAGCTGTATTATCATTTGCATTTTATTTTTACTGACAGAAGAAATTTACATATCATTATTTATTCTTGATTTAGTTTGAATGTATTTCAGACTGTGGATGCTTTTAACATAGGCTTAAAAACCCTTTTTAAAAAAGCCTTTTTTTAGATTTATCCGTCTGTACAGTCTGTTCTATTTTTTATTTTATTTTATTTTAATATCTTTTCATTTTATTTTTTTAATACACTGTAGCACTTTGAGGTTGTTTGCTCAATGTAAAGTGTTCTTTTACAAATAAAATCTATTACCAATATTATTATGAATTGATGAAGGTGGACACAAGTTGAAAAACTTATTAGGGTGTTACCATTTAGTGGTCAATTGTACGGAATATGTACTGTACTGTGCAATCTACTAATAAAAGTTTCAATCAATCAGATAAAAAAAATCTATTTTTTGCGCATTTGATTTCCTGGGGACCCAAATGGCACAGAATGGGTGTAATGCCTCATGTACTACAATCTGCATTATCACTTTGATATTCAAAAATGAATAATTGTGGTGAAATGTGTATAAGTTGCCAGATGGGTGTTTCCACGCTGTACCTCATTGGATACATCCACCACCAGATTGTCCTCACTTTTATCTCCATCGCTGTCCTGTAAAGAAAGAAAGAAAAAAAGGACATATTTTCAGAAGACAAAATGATACTTTTCATTGCAGCGCCCACACCGTCACACACTGGAGACCTTTGTGCTGCCATAAAAGTTTAGTCAGGAAGATAGAAGAGAAGAATGATGTCAATAAGACTGGCAGTGCAGCCTTCAACAGGACAAATACTCTCAAAAACACACACACACGCACACACACACACACACACACACACACACACACACACACACACACACACACACACACACACACACACACACACACACACACACACACACACACACACACACACACACACACACACACACACACACACATTTTTGATTTCCATTCTCTGTCCCCTTTTCTGGGGCGAGAATGATGGCACTTAGTCGCCATGGCAACGGAGCTTTGATATGATACTGCTATCGACATGAGCGAGGAGTGACATCAGCAGCTGATTACAGTCTGCAGTCTGGCTGGAAAACACACAAAAACACGACGGAGGGGAAAAGAGATGAAATGAAAAAGGCAGAAGGCTGCATCTCTCCTGCACACGAGCGTGTGTGGCAGGAAGAAAAGCTGTGACTTTGGCAACACCTGCAGTTTTACATCTCGAGACTGCTAAACCAGTGGTGTACAAAGTGCGGCCCAGGGGCCATTTGCAGTTTTTCCTTATAACGGCCTGTGGCACATTCTAAAAAATACTATTAAAGTACCGTATTTCCTTGAATTGCCGCCGGGGCGCTAATTAATTTAAAACCTCTTCTCACTCCTGCGCTTACCAAAGGCATGCAGTAAAAGTAAGCACTAATTATTTTAAAACCTCTTCTCACTCCGGCACTTACCAAAGGCATGCAGTAAAAATTTGAGTGTGATGTAAGCTTGCACCTTAAATCCTACTGAATAGCTCTTAATCTTCTTGCCTTTATGCGATTTCAAATTACCGGTATTGAAATCAGCCTCCTCCAGTTTTGAAAATGATGACAGGGGAAGTGTCACTCATGACGTCACGAGTTTGACCCGGCAGTAATTCAAGGCAGGCGCATACTATATGCCCTGCGGCATTTCAAGGAAATACGGTATTTAAAAAATAGATAAAAAGTGGAATAAAAGAGTAAAGGGGTGAAATGTAACGACAAAATGTTCCAATGTTATCTAATAACCCAAAGTTGCCTTGCAGGATGTTTTCTTTTTCCTTTTCTTTTGTCATTGCTCAAAAAATAATAATGAATCAAAATCCAAGTTGTTATGAATTATTGACCTTTTCAAATATTTCACTTTGGCATTTTTTGGGGGGTTTGAACTTTCCATAAGTTGTGTTTTTTCTCTTTGACACAAAAGGCATAAAAATAGTAATAAAAACCTGACTTAATTTTAACACTTTTATGATTGGATCCCCAATCATTTTGGTGCGATTTTTTTTTTTTTTTTGAAGTGTCATTGCTTCAAAAAAATTTAATTAAATAAAATGAATGGTATTATGAATTAATGACCTATTTAAGGCTCCAAATAACAATTATTCAATTACAATTACAAAAAACAGGCTTTTCATTGACCAAAAAGGGAAAAAAAACATGAAAAAATGTCAATTGACAGATAAGACATAACATTGAATTAAAACACTAAAACAATAAAGCGTTACAAATGCACACGGCACAGTTACTTACAAACCCCGTTTCCATTTGAGTTGGGAAATTGAGTTAGATGTAAATATAAACAGAAAACAATGATATGCAAATCCTTTTCAACCCATATTCAGTTGAATATGCTACAAAGACAACATATTTGATGTTCAAACTGATAAAAAAAATTGTTTTGCAAATATTTAATAACTTTAGAATTTGATGCCAGCAACACGTGACAAATAAGTTGGGAAAGATGGCAATAAATACTGATAAAGTTGAAGAATGCTCATCAAACACTTATTTGGAACATCCCACAGTTGTGCAGGCTAATTGGGAACAGGTGGGTGCCATGATTGGGTATAAAAACAACTTCTCAAAAAATGCTCAGGATGGGGCGAGGTACACCCCTTTGTCCACAACTGCGTGAGCAAATAGTCAAACAGTTTAAGAACAACGTTTCTCAAAGTGCAATTGCAAGAAATTTAGGGATTTCAACATCTACGGTCCATAATATTCACAAAAGGTTCAGAGAATCTGGAGAAATCACTCCACGTAAGCGGCATGGCCGGAAACCAACATTGAATGACCGTGACCTTTGATCCCTGAGACGCCACTGTATCAAAAAACCAACATCAATCTCTAAAGGATATCACCACATGGGCTCAGGAACACTTCAGAAAACCACTGTCACTATATACAGTTGGTCGCTACATCTGTAAGTGCAAGTTAAAGCTCTACCATGCAAAGCAAAAGCTATTTATCAAAAACATCCAGAAACGCACCCGGTTTCTCTGGGCCTGAGATCATCTAAGAAGGCCTGATGCAAAGTGGAAAAGTGTTCTGTGGTCTGACGAATCCAAATAGTTTTTGAAAATATTCGACATCCTGTCATCTGGACCAAAGGGGAAGCGAATGATCCAGATTCTTTTCAGCGCAAAGTTCAAAAGCCAGCATCTGTGATGGTATGGGGTGCCCAAAGGCATGGTAACTTACACATCTATGAAGAAACCATTAATGCTGAAAGGTACATACAGG
>NC_084632.1:8744513-8747013 GCF_033978795.1 Nerophis ophidion
TGTAGAAATTCTGCAACTGAGCTGCCAGATTTTGACCACAAAATGTACAGTGAATTCACAGCTAAATACTGTAAATAGGACAACTGTTATTTCTAGCTCATTTTTTGGAGCTGCCAATTTTTGTTTTTAAGCTGCGAAAACTCCGGTGGTTGTTGCTGCAGGGTAGCACTCACAGGCGTTACATGTCACTGTACGCCTAAACTACTCGTCATAGGAACTGTTTCTTCCCCTAAGACTTTGATGAACGCGGAACAGTCAGGAATGTCGGAGCTGCTGCTGTGAAATAAACCTCAAAGTCATCTCTCACTGTCAACGCACTTTTCTTCACTTCATCACCCTGTCACCAAAACTTCCATCATCTATCACCAGGTCTAACCCTATGTTGTGTGTACAGTGTGTAGTAGTGCAGGTCTAACCCTAGGTTGTGCGTACAGTGTGTAGTAGTGCAAGTCTACATTAAAGTACTGGTACTCACCCTGCTGGGCGCTCCCTCTGGGCAGGACCGGGCAGGACCGGCGGGGCAGGTGGAAGGAGAGATGGAAGAAAGAGATAAAGGAGGTTGAGGTGAGTGCTGATGAAGGCAACAACAGACAAAACTTGTGTACTTTTACGGGCCGCACAAAAGCCCTCACATGATGTGTTGGGTGCAAATATGTTTGTGTTGGCTATGAGGCTGCAGAGGCGACTGGGAGGTGATGGCAGAAGAATAAAAAGTTGTCAGACGGTCAGACTTGTTTGGTGGTTGCTTAGCACGATGCCTTCTGCTAAATAGAGGATCATGAAGGAGGCTTCCATTGAATGTTGTGTGTCTGCACATTCATTGAGATCTTCACCAGGCTGGGGCACAATTCTGAATGGGACTGAGAATGTCTCCCAAGTTCCACTTTTATTCCATCATTTTCAATGAAGGTTTGCTAAGTCCTTCCAATTGATCATTTTGGTGTTGTCCTGAAACATGCTTTACACTAGTACAAGGGTCACCAATGCGGTGCCCGTGGCGCCTATTTCAGCTACAATCGGGCGGAAGGCGGGGTACACCCTGGACAAGTCGCCACCTCATCGCAGGGCCAACACAGATAGACAGACAACATTCACACACTGGGGCCAATTTAGTGTTGCCAATCAACCTATCCCCAGGTGCATGTCTTTGGAAGTGGGAGGAAGCCGGAGTACCCGGAGGGAACCCACGCATTCACGGGGAGAACATGCAAACTCCACACAGAAAGATCCCGAGCCTGGGATTGAACCCAGTACTGCAGGACCTTCGTATTGTGAGGCAGACGCACTAACCCCTCTTCCACCGTGAAGCCCTCGATTCGATTCGCGATTCAAAAATGATAATTTTTCCGATTACAAACGATTCTGTATTCATTCAATACATAGGATTTCAGCAGGATCTACCCCAGTCTGCTGACATGCAAGCAGAGTAGTAGATTTTTGTAAAAAGCTTTTATAATTGTAAAGGACAATGTTTTATCAACTGATTGCAATAATGTACATTTGTTTTAACTATTAAACGAACCAAAAATATGACTTATTTTATCTTTGTGAAAACATTGGACACAGTGTGTTGTCAAGCTTATGAGATGCGATGCAAGTGTAAGCCACTGTGACACTATTGTTCTTATTTTAATTTTTTTTATAAATGTCTAATGATAATGTCAGTGAGGGATTTTTAATCACTGCTATGCTGAAATTATAACTAATATTGATACTGTTGTTGATAATATTCATTTTTGTTTTGCTACTTTTGGTTTGTTCTGTGTCGTGTTTGTGTCTCCTCTCAATTGCTCTGTTTATTGCAGTTCTGAGTGTTGCTGGGTCAGGATTGGTTTTGCAATTGGATTGCATTGTTATGGTATTGCTGTGTAGTGGCTTGTTGGATTGATTACAAAAAACCCCCCCAAAAAAACGATTTTTAAAAAATGAGAATCAATTCTAAATCGCATAACGTATTCGAATCGATTTTTCCCCACACCCCTAATAACAATATTTACTTTGTCTTACAGTAGTTGTGCTATGGCAGTTCCGATGGTAGCTAATAAAGAACATGTTTGCTACCTCTGAGATGTTCAGGGTCCAGGTGGTTTCGCTCGTCTTTGGAGGCCAGGTGCGCCGACATCCCCAACGCACCCGTTAGCGCCAGAAGGCCAGAGCCGCCCGCACCCAGAGACAAGCCAGACGGGTGCGGCGTGAGGGGGATGCCCGGGGCGTGGTGGGACAGGTGCTGGAGCTGCTGCTGCTGTGGCCACAGGACAAGGAGACGGGGGGTCGGGGAGCAGGTATCGGGGAGGGGGGTGGGGGGGATGGGTGTTATTAGGAAGGAGACGGAGATCGTGGAAAAGAAGTGTGAGGAAAGAAATAGAAGAGTGGGAGGGAAACAGGAAGGGACGGTGAAGAGATTACACAGATGAAGAAGTTGGAAGAGTCAGGAAGGAACGAAGGAAATTAAATCATCAGTAAACACAGGAAGAGGAAATGTGTTTTATACCACAGAATA
>NC_084632.1:8749513-8754594 GCF_033978795.1 Nerophis ophidion
CATGATGTCAGAGTGAAATGTGTGCGTGATGTCAGAGTGAAATGTGTGCATGATGTCAGAGTGAAATGTGTGCATGATGTCAGAGTGAAATGTGTGCGTGATGTCAGAGTGAAATGTGTGCGTGATGTCAGAGTGAAATGTGTGCGTGATGTCAGAGTGAAATGTGTGCGTGATGTCAGAGTGAAATGTGTGCGTGATGTCAGTGAAATGTGTGCGTGATGTCAGAGTGAAATGTGTGCATGATGTCAGTGAAATGTGTGCATGATGTCAGTGAAATGTGTGCATGATGTCAGAGTGAAATGTGTGCGTGATGTCAGAGTGAAATGTGTGCGTGATGTCAGAGTGAAATGTGTGCGTGATGTCAGAGTGAAATGTGTGCGTGATGTCAGAGTGAAATGTGTGCGTGATGTCAGTGTGAAATGTGTGCGTGATGTCAGAGTGAAATGTGTGCGTGATGTCAGAGTGAAATGTGTGCGTGATGTCAGAGTGAAATGTGTGCGTGATGTCAGAGTGAAATGTGTGCGTGATGTCAGAGTGAAATGTGTGCGTGATGTCAGTGAAATGTGTGCGTGATGTCAGTGAAATGTGTGCGTGATGTCAGAGTGAAATGTGTGCGTGATGTCAGAGTGAAATGTGTGCGTGATGTCAGTGAAATGTGTGCGTGATGTCAGTGAAATGTGTGCGTGATGTCAGAGTGAAATGTGTGCGTGATGTCAGTGTGAAATGTGTGCGTGATGTCAGAGTGAAATGTGTGCGTGATGTCAGTGAAATGTGTGCGTGATGTCAGTGAAATGTGTGCGTGATGTCAGAGTGAAATGTGTGCGTGATGTCAGAGTGAAATGTGTGCGTGATGTCAGAGTGAAATGTGTGCGTGATGTCAGAGTGAAATGTGTGCGTGATGTCAGTGAAATGTGTGCGTGATGTCAGTGAAATGTGTGCGTGATGTCAGAGTGAAATGTGTGCGTGATGTCAGAGTGAAATGTGTGCATGATGTCAGAGTGAAATGTGTGCGTGATGTCAGAGTGAAATGTGTGCGTGATGTCAGAGTGAAATGTGTGCGTGATGTCAGAGTGAAATGTGTGCGTGATGTCAGAGTGAAATGTGTGCGTGATGTCAGTGTGAAATGTGTGCGTGATGTCAGAGTGAAATGTGTGCGTGATGTCAGAGTGAAATGTGTGCGTGATGTCAGAGTGAAATGTGTGCGTGATGTCAGAGTGAAATGTGTGCGTGATGTCAGAGTGAAATGTGTGCGTGATGTCAGTGAAATGTGTGCGTGATGTCAGTGAAATGTGTGCGTGATGTCAGAGTGAAATGTGTGCGTGATGTCAGAGTGAAATGTGTGCGTGATGTCAGAGTGAAATGTGTGCATGATGTCAGAGTGAAATGTGTGCGTGATGTCAGAGTGAAATGTGTGCGTGATGTCAGAGTGAAATGTGTGCATGATGTCAGAGTGAAATGTGTGCGTGATGTCAGAGTGAAATGTGTGCATGATGTCAGAGTGAAATGTGTGCGTGATGTCAGAGTGAAATGTGTGCATGATGTCAGAGTGAAATGTGTGCATGATGTCAGAGTGAAATGTGTGCGTGATGTCAGAGTGAAATGTGTGCGTGATGTCAGAGTGAAATGTGTGCGTGATGTCAGAGTGAAATGTGTGCGTGATGTCAGAGTGAAATGTGTGCGTGATGTCAGAGTGAAATGTGTGCGTGATGTCAGAGTGAAATGTGTGCGTGATGTCAGAGTGAAATGTGTGCGTGATGTCAGAGTGAAATGTGTGCGTGATGTCAGAGTGAAATGTGTGCGTGATGTCAGAGTGAAATGTGTGCGTGATGTCAGAGTGAAATGTGTGCGTGATGTCAGTGAAATGTGTGCGTGATGTCAGAGTGAAATGTGTGCATGATGTCAGTGAAATGTGTGCATGATGTCAGTGAAATGTGTGCATGATGTCAGAGTGAAATGTGTGCGTGATGTCAGAGTGAAATGTGTGCGTGATGTCAGTGTGAAATGTGTGCGTGATGTCAGAGTGAAATGTGTGCGTGATGTCAGAGTGAAATGTGTGCGTGATGTCAGAGTGAAATGTGTGCGTGATGTCAGAGTGAAATGTGTGCGTGATGTCAGAGTGAAATGTGTGCATGATGTCAGAGTGAAATGTGTGCGTGATGTCAGAGTGAAATGTGTGCGTGATGTCAGAGTGAAATGTGTGCATGATGTCAGTGAAATGTGTGCATGATGTCAGTGAAATGTGTGCGTGATGTCAGAGTGAAATGTGTGCGTGATGTCAGAGTGAAATGTGTGCGTGATGTCAGTGTGAAATGTGTGCGTGATGTCAGAGTGAAATGTGTGCGTGATGTCAGAGTGAAATGTGTGCGTGATGTCAGAGTGAAATGTGTGCGTGATGTCAGAGTGAAATGTGTGCGTGATGTCAGAGTGAAATGTGTGCGTGATGTCAGAGTGAAATGTGTGAGTGATGTCAGAGTGAAATGTGTGCGTGATGTCAGTGAAATGTGTGCGTGATGTCAGTGAAATGTGTGCGTGATGTCAGAGTGAAATGTGTGCGTGATGTCAGAGTGAAATGTGTGCGTGATGTCAGTGAAATGTGTGCGTGATGTCAGTGAAATGTGTGCGTGATGTCAGAGTGAAATGTGTGCGTGATGTCAGTGAAATGTGTGCGTGATGTCAGTGAAATGTGTGCGTGATGTCAGAGTGAAATGTGTGCGTGATGTCAGAGTGAAATGTGTGCGTGATGTCAGAGTGAAATGTGTGCGTGATGTCAGAGTGAAATGTGTGCGTGATGTCAGTGAAATGTGTGCGTGATGTCAGTGAAATGTGTGCGTGATGTCAGAGTGAAATGTGTGCGTGATGTCAGAGTGAAATGTGTGCATGATGTCAGAGTGAAATGTGTGCGTGATGTCAGAGTGAAATGTGTGCGTGATGTCAGAGTGAAATGTGTGCATGATGTCAGAGTGAAATGTGTGCGTGATGTCAGAGTGAAATGTGTGCGTGATGTCAGAGTGAAATGTGTGCGTGATGTCAGTGAAATGTGTGCGTGATGTCAGTGAAATGTGTGCGTGATGTCAGAGTGAAATGTGTGCGTGATGTCAGAGTGAAATGTGTGCGTGATGTCAGAGTGAAATGTGTGCATGATGTCAGAGTGAAATGTGTGCGTGATGTCAGAGTGAAATGTGTGCGTGATGTCAGAGTGAAATGTGTGCGTGATGTCAGAGTGAAATGTGTGCGTGATGTCAGAGTGAAATGTGTGCGTGATGTCGAGTGAAATGTGTGCGTGATGTCAGAGTGAAATGTGTGCGTGATGTCAGAGTGAAATGTGTGCGTGATGTCAGAGTGAAATGTGTGCGTGATGTCAGAGTGAAATGTGTGCGTGATGTCAGAGTGAAATGTGTGCGTGATGTCAGAGTGAAATGTGTGCGTGATGTCAGAGTGAAATGTGTGCGTGATGTCAGAGTGAAATGTGTGCGTGATGTCAGAGTGAAATGTGTGCGTGATGTCAGAGTGAAATGTGTGCGTGATGTCAGAGTGAAATGTGTGCGTGATGTCAGAGTGAAATGTGTGCGTGATGTCAGAGTGAAATGTGTGCGTGATGTCAGAGTGAAATGTGTGCGTGATGTCAGAGTGAAATGTGTGCGTGATGTCAGAGTGAAATGTGTGCGTGATGTCAGAGTGAAATGTGTGCGTGATGTCAGAGTGAAATGTGTGCGTGATGTCAGAGTGAAATGTGTGCGTGATGTCAGAGTGAAATGTGTGCGTGATGTCAGAGTGAAATGTGTGCGTGATGTCAGAGTGAAATGTGTGCGTGATGTCAGAGTGAAATGTGTGCGTGATGTCAGAGTGAAATGTGTGCGTGATGTCAGAGTGAAATGTCGTGATGCGTGATGTCAGAGTGAAATGTGTGCGTGATGTCAGAGTGAAATGTGTGCGTGATGTCAGAGTGAAATGTGTGCGTGATGTCAGAGTGAAATGTGTGCGTGATGTCAGAGTGAAATGTGTGCGTGATGTCAGAGTGAAATGTGTGCGTGATGTCAGAGTGAAATGTGTGCGTGATGTCAGGTGAAATGTGTGCGTGATGTCAGAGTGAAATGTGTGCGTGATGTCAGTGAAATGTGTGCGTGATGTCAGAGTGAAATGTGTGCGTGATGTCAGAGTGAAATGTGTGCGTGATGTCAGAGTGAAATGTGTGCGTGATGTCAGAGTGAAATGTGTGCGTGATGTCAGAGTGAAATGTGTGCGTGATGTCAGAGTGAAATGTGTGCGTGATGTCAGAGTGAAATGTGTGCGTGATGTCAGAGTGAAATGTGTGCGTGATGTCAGAGTGAAATGTGTGCGTGATGTCAGAGTGAAATGTGTGCGTGATGTCAGAGTGAAATGTGTGCGTGATGTCAGAGTGAAATGTGTGCGTGATGTCAGAGTGAAATGTGTGCGTGATGTCAGAGTGAAATGTGTGCGTGATGTCAGAGTGAAATGTGTGCGTGATGTCAGAGTGAAATGTGTGCGTGATGTCAGAGTGAAATGTGTGCGTGATGTCAGAGTGAAATGTGTGCGTGATGTCAGAGTGAAATGTGTGCGTGATGTCAGAGTGAAATGTGTGCGTGATGTCAGAGTGAAATGTGTGCGTGATGTCAGAGTGAAATGTGTGCGTGATGTCAGAGTGAAATGTGTGCGTGATGTCAGAGTGAAATGTGTGCGTGATGTCAGGTGAAATGTGTGCGTGATGTCAGAGTGAAATGTGTGCGTGATGTCAGAGTGAAATGTGTGCGTGATGTCAGAGTGAAATGTGTGCGTGATGTCAGAGTGAAATGTGTGCGTGATGTCAGAGTGAAATGTGTGCGTGATGTCAGTGAAATGTGTGCGTGATGTCAAGTGAAATGTGTGCGTGATGTCAGAGTGAAATGTGTGCGTGATGTCAGAGTGAAATGTGTGCGTGATGTCAGGGAAATGTGTGCGTGATGTCAGTGAAATGTGTGCAGTGATGTCAGAGTGAAATGTGTGCAGTGATGTCAGAGTGAAATGTGTGCGTGATGTCAGAGAAATGTGTGCGTGATGTCAGGAAATGTCGTGCGTGATGTCCA
>NC_084632.1:8754614-8836028 GCF_033978795.1 Nerophis ophidion
ACATTATTCAAACATGTGACTTGACAAAAGTGGCCAACATTATTCAGAACATGTGACTTGACAAAGGGCCAACATTATTCAAACATGTGACTTACAAAAGTGCCAACATTATTCAAACATGTGACTTGACAAAAGTGCCAACATTATTCAAACATGCTGACTTGACAAAAGGGCCAACATTATTCAAACATGTGACTTGACAAAAGTGCCAACATTATTCAAACATGTGACTTGACAAAAGTCACAACATTATTCAAACATGCGACTTGACAAAAGTGCCAACATTATTCAAACATGTGACTTGACAAAAGTGCCAACATTATTCAAACATGTGACTTGACAAAAGTGCCAACATTATTCAAACATGCTGACTTGACAAAAGTGCCCAACATTATTCAAACATGTGACTTGACAAAAGTGCCAACATTATTCAAACATGTGACTTGACAAAAGTGCCAACATTATTCAAACACGTGACTTGACAAAAGTGCCAACATTATTCAAACACGTGACTTGACAAAAGTGCCAACATTATTCAAACATGTGACTTGACAAAAGTGCCAAAATTATTCAAACATGTGACTTGACAAAAGTTGCCAACATTATTCAAACATGTGACTTGACAAAAGTGCCAACATTATTCAAACATGTGACTTGACAAAAGTGCCAACATTATTCAAACATGTGACTTGACAAAAGTGCCATCATTATTCAAACATGTGACTTGACAAAAGTGCCAACATTATTCAAACATGTGACTTGACAAAAGTGCCAACATTATTCAAACATGTGACTTGACAAAAGTGCCAACATTATTCAAACATGTGACTTGACAAAAGTGCCAACATTATTCAAACACTGTGACTTGACAAAAGTGCCAACATTATTCAAACATGTGACTTGACAAAAGTGCCAACATTATTCAAACATGTGACTTGACAAAAGTGCCAACATTATTCAAACATGTGACTTGACAAAAGTGCCAACATTATTCAAACATGTGACTTGACAAAAGTGCCAACATTATTCAAACATGCGACTTGACAAAAGTGTCAACATTATTCAAACATGTGACTTGACAAAAGTGCCAACATTATTCAAACATGTGACTTGACAAAAGTGCCAACATTATTCAAACATGTGACTTGACAAAAGTGCCAACATTATTCAAACATGCGACTTGACAAAAGTGCCAACATTATTCAAACATGTGACTTGACAAAAGTGCCAACATTATTCAAACATGCGACTTGACAAAAGTGCCAACATTATTCAAACATGCGACTTGACAAAAGTGCCAACATTATTCAAACATGTGACTCGACAAAAGTGCCAACATTATTCAAACATGTGACTTGACAAAGTGCCAACATTATTCAAACATGTGACTTGACAAAAGTGCCAACATTATTCAAACATGTGACTTGACAAAAGTGCCAACATTATTCAAACATGTGACTTGACAAAAGGGCCAACATTATTCAAACATGTGACTTGACAAAAGTGCCAACATTATTCAAACATGTGACTTGACAAAAGTCACAACATTATTCAAACATGCGACTTGACAAAAGTGCCAACATTATTCAAACATGGTGACTTGACAAAAGTGCCAACATTATTCAAACATGTGACTTGACAAAAGTCACAACATTATTCAAACATGCGACTTGACAAAAGTGCCAACATTATTCAAACATGTGACTTGACAAAAGTGCCAACATTATTCAAACATGTGACTTGACAAAAGTGCCAACATTATTCAAACACGTGACTTGACAAAAGTGCCAACATTATTCAAACATGTGACTTGACAAAAGTGCCAACATTATTCAAACATGTGACTTGACAAAAGTGCCAACATTATTCAAACACGTGACTTGACAAAAGTGCCAACATTATTCAAACACGTGACTTGACAAAAGTGCCAACATTATTCAAACATGTGACTTGACAAAAGTGCCAAAATTATTCAAACATGTGACTTGACAAAAGTGCCAACATTATTCAAACATGTGACTTGACAAAAGTGCCAACATTATTCAAACATGTGACTTGACAAAAGTGCCAACATTATTCAAACATGTGACTTGACAAAAGTGCCATCATTATTCAAACATGTGACTTGACAAAAGTGCCAACATTATTCAAACATGTGACTTGACAAAAGTGCCATCATTATTCAAACATGTGACTTGACAAAAGTGCCAACATTATTCAAACATGTGACTTGACAAAAGTGCCAACATTATTCAAACACGTGACTTGACAAAAGTGCCAACATTATTCAAACATGTGACTTGACAAAAGTGCCAACATTATTCAAACATGTGACTTGACAAAAGTGCCAACATTATTCAAAAATGTGACTTGACAAAAGTGCCAACATTATTCAAACATGCGACTTGACAAAAGTGCCAACATTATTCAAACATGTGACTTGACAAAAGTGCCAACATTATTCAAACATGCGACTTGACAAAAGTGCCAACATTATTCAAACATGCGACTTGACAAAAGTGCCAACATTATTCAAACATGTGACTCGACAAAAGTGCCAACATTATTCAAACATGTGACTTGACAAAAGTGCCAACATTATTCAAACATGTGACTTGACAAAAGTGCCAACATTATTCAAACATGTGACTTGACAAAAGTGCCAACATTATTCAAACATGCGACTTGACAAAAGTGCCAACATTATTCAAACATGTGACTTGACAAAAGTGCCAACATTATTCAAACATGCGACTTGACAAAAGTGCCAACATTATTCAAACATGCGACTTGACAAAAGTGCCAACATTATTCAAACATGTGACTTGACAAAAGTGCCAACATTATTCAAACATGCGACTTGACAAAAGTGCCAACATTATTCAAACATGTGATTTGACAAAAGTGCCAACATTATTCAAACACGTGACTTGACAAAAGTGCCAACATTATTCAAACATGTGACTTGACAAAAGTGCCAAAATTATTCAAACATGTGACTTGACAAAAGTGCCAACATTATTCAAACATGTGACTTGACAAAAGTGCCAACATTATTCAAACATGTGACTTGACAAAAGTGCCAACATTATTCAAACACGTGACTTGACAAAAGTGCCAACATTATTCAAACATGTGACTTGACAAAAGTGCCAACATTATTCAAACATGTGACTTGACAAAAGTGCCAACATTATTCAAACATGTGACTTGACAAAAGTGCCAACATTATTCAAACATGTGACTTGACAAAAGTGCCAACATTATTCAAACATGTGACTTGACAAAAGTGCCAACATTATTCAAACATGTGACTTGACAAAAGTGCCAACATTATTCAAACATGTGACTTGACAAAAGTGTCAACATTATTCAAACATGTGACTTGACAAAAGTGCCAACATTATTCAAACATGTGACTTGACAAAAGTCCCAACATTACAATCATCGGAAGGCCAAAGTGCATTGAACGCACCACTTCCGGCACAGTGGTTCGTGCGTCAAAGTCAAACAAACTTACCCGCTGAGGCGAGGTTGTCGCAAAAAAGTGGAACAGGATGACGTCACCTTGCTTACACAATTGAGTTTTATGGGCAATAAAGTGGATTTATGAAATATTTGTTTCCTTCGCTCGGTTTCCTCATTTGCGCCATGTCGCACACACGGGGTGGGTGGTGCCCAGCCGTCGCCATGGCAACCACCAGCGGAAGTGGCCGCAGGTGGCTGACGCAGACAAAGTTCCAAAGTTGAAGTGGAAAAGTCCCTGCTTGTTATTAATACAATGTTATAACGCAGTGGTTCTTAACCTTATTGGAGGTACCGAACCTCACCGGTTTCATATGAGCATTAACCAAACCCTTATTTAGTAAAAAATTAAAAGTTTTTTTCCTTAATTTATAAATCCATCCATCCATCTTCTTCCGCTTATCCAAGGTTGGGTTGCGGGGGCAGCAGCCTAAGCAGGGAAGCCCAGACTTCCCTCACCCCAGCCACTTGATCCAGCTCCTCCCGAGGGATCCCGAGGCGTTCCCAAGACAGCCGGGAAACGTAGTCTTCCCAACGTGTCCTGGGTCTTCCCCTTGGCCTCCTACCGGTTGGACGTGCCCATAACACCTCCCTAGGGAGGTGTTCGGGTGGCATCCTGACAAGATGCCCGAACCACCTCATCTAGCTGGCTCCTCTCCATGTGGAGGAGCAGCGGCTTAACTTTGAGTTCCTCCATTTTGGTATAAACTGAATTCGTCGTGTTTGGAAGAAGAATACTGAGTTGCATCCCAAGTACACCACACCTACTGTGAAGCATGGGGGTGGAAACATCATGCTTTGGGACTGTTTTTCTGCTAAGGGGACAGGACGATTGATCCGTGTTAAGGAAAGAATGAATGGGGCCATGTATCGTGAGATTTTGAGCCAAAACCTCCTTTCATCAAATACTTATTTTCCACCATAATTTACAAATAAATTCTTTAAAATTCCTACAATGCTAATTCCTGGATTTTATAAAGTGATTTTTGGTCTAGAACAGTGGTTCTCAAAGGGGGGTACTTGAAGGTATCCCAAGGGGTACGTGA
Source organism: Nerophis ophidion (assembly GCF_033978795.1). NCBI lineage: Eukaryota > Metazoa > Chordata > Actinopteri > Syngnathiformes > Syngnathidae > Nerophis > Nerophis ophidion. The sequence goes on from NC_084632.1 coordinate 8,759,186, forward strand.
GATTTTTTTTTAAATATTCTAAAAATAGCAACAATTAAAACATTATTTATAAGTATATTTATTGAATAATACTTCAACAAAATATGAATGTAAGTTCATAAACTGTGAAAAAAAATGCAACAATGCAATATTCAGTGTTGACAGCTAGATTTTTTGTGGACATGTTCCATAAATATTGATGTTAAAGATCTAATTTTTTGTGAAGAAATGTTTAGAATTAAGTTCATGAATCCAGATGGATCTCTATTACAATCCCCAAAGACGGCACTTTAAGTTGATGATTACTTCTATGTGTAGAAATATGTATTTATAATTGAATCACTTGTTTATTTTTCAACAAGTGTTTAGTTATTTGTATATCTTTTTTTCCAAATAGTTCAAGAAAGACCACTACAAATGAGCAATATTTTACACTGTTATACAATTTAATAAATCCGAAACTAAAGACATAGTGCTGTATTTTACTCCAAAAATGCTTAACTTTGATTAGGGGGTACTTGAATTAAAAAAATGTTCACAGGGGGTACATCACTGAAGAAAGGTTGAGAACCACTGGTCTAGAACATATTTGGCTTTATTCATTATTGACGTATTTCTTGCTACTTTATGTTGTATATTTTTTACATGAGATTTCCAGTTCAATTTATCATCAATCACTATACCTAGAAATTCACCCTCATACTGTGAAGCATGGGGGTGGAAACATCATGCTTTGGGGCTGTTTTTTTTTTTGCCCCCCTCCAATTTCCCAACTCATATGGAAACGGGATTTGTAGATGTTTCCACCCCCATGCTTCACAGGATGCAACTCAGTATTCTTCCTCCAAACACGACGAGTTGAGTTTATACCAAAAAGTTCTATTTTGGTTTCATCTGACCACATGACATTCTCCCAATCCTCTGCTGTATCATCCATGTATCCATTTTGGTATAATCTCAACTCGTCGTGTTTGGAGGAAGAAGAATACTGAGTTGCATCCCAAGAACACCAGACCTACTGTGAAGCATGGGGGTGGAAACATCATGCTTTGGGGCTGTTTTTTTTCTTCTTCCCCACTGTATTTACATCCAACACAATTTCCCAACTCATATGGAAACGGGATTTGTAGATGTTTCCACCACCATGCTTCACAGGATGCAACTCAGTATTCTTCTTCCTCCAAACACGACGAGTTGAGTTTATACCAAAAAGTTCTATTTTGGTTTCATCTGACCACATGACATTCTCCCAATCCTCTGCTGTATAATCCATGTATCCATTTTGGTATAAACTCAACTCGTGGTGTTTGGAGGAAGAAGAATACTGAGTTGCATCCCAGGAACACCATACCTACTGTGAAGCATGGGAGTGGAAACAGCATGCTTTGGGGCTGTTTTTCTGCTAAGGGGACGGGACGATTGATCCGTGTTAAGGAAAGAATGAATGGGGCCATGTATCGTGAGATTTTGAGCCAAAACCTCCTTCCGTCAGTGAGAGCTTTGAATGGTTGACCACCATAATTTACAAATAAATTCTTTGAAATTCCCACAATGCGAATTCCTGGATTTTTTTTTTGCACATTCTGTCTCTCACAGTTGAAGTGTACCTATGATGAAAATTACAGACCTCTGTCATCATTTTAAGTGGGAGAACTTGCACAATCGGTGGCTGACTAAATACTTTTTTGCCCCACTGTATTTACATTAAACACAATTTCCCAACTCATATGGAAACGGGGTTTGTAGATGTTAAATCTTCTTCACAGATGATGTCTTGATTTTTATTTTTATATGAATGAGTAAAAAAAATGCTTGCATAAAAAGTTATCTTGGTAACATTAGCAAAATGACATAGTTAAAGAAAGTTTATGGCACAAACACAATGTTTGTATGCCACAAAAAAAGAGCATTATTTGAATCTTTGCAAAGAAAAGGGGTCCAGCTTAGTCTCCACATAAATGCCAAGATGTTGACATTAGCATAGCATAAATTAATCGACATTGAATTGCGTTTAGGCATTTTAAATGTCAGATCTAAATCATACCCTCATCATCATGACATGAAGATCTTCCCCTTCACAAGCAGTTGAAGGATGTTTTACTTCGGGATGGTCGATAAAAACAATCTTTAATGAATCATGGCTCCTTTTCAACAAATACACTTACTGCATCAAAGTCAGCCACATTTCACACTTTGCTTCATTCAGCAAGATGATACACCAGTCCAGCACAGTCCTGGCCAGTCCAGACCAGGCCAGTGACGCTAAAACTTCTTCCCTTTCCTCAATCTGTTGTTGCGCCAAATGGTTTCCTTGCGGAGGCGCTTCCAGTACTCCCAGGTGTCTTCCTGCAGCTGGTTAAGCTGGCATGCAGGTCCCAGGTTGATGTGGAAGAGCCTGGAAGAAGAGGGCCAGAAGAGTCAGTGGGCGCAGCTTGCCAATAAGGAGGAAGAGGACTTCTTACCACTCTGGGTACTCTTCAGGAGGCTTCAGTTTGGGGTCTTCTCCTTGCTTGTAGATGTTGGCCCCCACTGCGTAAGTGGTCAGTCGCACTGGGTCCTTGCAGACTTCGGGTCCCTTCAGCTCTTCCTTCACCGAACCTTTTCCTTTGCCTTTGGCCGCTGGACGACCAACACGTTCATTATTGCTACACATTGATGGGCTTATAATGATCTCAAATGTCTTAATAATTATTGAACCATTTATTTCCCATAAATTTGTTTTAGTACAAAACACGTGTCAAATTGTTTCACATTAATAAAAAATATATATATTTATTTTGCAATAGGGATAGGTGGCCTCAAGTTTAAATTCAGATTTCAAATTGTAAATATTTTTTAAATCATTTATTGAATGTAGTTTATTATTTAATCATGGTTTATTTATGTAAAATGTGTCATTTTGCACAAAAAAATATTATTGAACAATTTAATTCCCCTATATTGTTTTCATAATAAAGCATGCCTCAAATTAAATTGAAGTTTTATTAAAAAAAGCATAACAATCGTTTTGCATACATACAAAATATGTTTGTATTTTTTTTATATAGGGGACAGGGGGGCCTCCCAATAAAACAGGGGCTAAAAATAAGGTTTTCAAATTGTAAATAGTTAACAGTTTTTACCTATTAATTTGTTATTACATGTATTTTTTTGTTTTAATGTAAAATGATCTTTGATATTTTGCACACACACATAAAAAAAAAACATATTTTTAGCCAGCAGCCAACAATTCAGGTTTCAAAATTTAAATATTAGGTAGTTTTTACCAGTTTTTGTTTATGTCTTTATATTTCAATTATGTCAAATGTGTTATTTTGAAGTGAAGTGAAGTGAATTATACTTATATAGCGCTTTTCTCTAGTGACTCAAAGTGCTTTAAATAGGGAAAACCAATATCTTAGTTACATTTTTAAACCAGTGTGGGTGGCACTCGGAGCAGGTGGGTAAAGTGTCTTGCCCAAGGACACAACGGCTGTGACAAGGATGGCAGAAGCGGGGATCGAAAAATATGTTTGAAACTGTTTCACATGAATTCGTTTCAGAACAAAACATGCATCAAATTAGATTTAGGTCTTTATTTATGTTTTAATTATGTACAATTTGTTATTTTACACCAGGGGTGTCCAAAGTGCGGCCCGGGGGCCATTTGCGGCCCGCAGCTAATCGTTTACCGGCCCGCCACACATTCTGCAAAAATTGCAAAATTGATAGTATTGCAAAAATTTAAAAGAAAACATTTAAAAAAATGAAATGAGGTGAAATCTAATGAGAAAAAGTGGCAATGTTGACACAAAGATGCCATACAGGCAGTTTTTTTGTTCCTTTTGTCTTCATTTTCTTTTTTTTCCATTGCTCAAAAAAAAAAAAAGGACAAACAAATCTATGTTATAATGAATTATTACTTAAGAATTATCACTTGAAATTGTTTTATGTGGAAAAAATATCGCATATGTTGTGTGGTTACCATATAAAAACATCAACGTTTTGACAAAAGAGCATAAAACAAACAAAATAATTCTTCAAACTTAAAATCGACAGATGTATCGGAAGTTGATGTTGAAATTTAAGTGTTAAAAGTAAAAAAAAAAAAAACTAATAAAGATGTATCAGTTTATGAGTGGGGAACCTTTCGGATCTATATTTAGTAGGATTTTTTTTTAACTTTTCACTGTGATTACTCAAAAATATTAAATAATTAAAATCAATGGTTTTCTGCATTATTGATCTTTGAGGGCTTTAATTGCTAAATAAAGGAACTCTATTTATCTATCTATCTATCTAAATACTGCATATTTCAGTTTTACTATAAAAAACTAAGTTGTCTTTGACAGAAAAGGCATAACACCTTATTTGTTTTACTTTATATCAACCTCAAGTTGATATAGAGATTTACTGTAAGCATTAAATAAAAAATAATAATAATAATTTGACTTATTTTTAACATCAGGAACATCAATCATCAGGAAATTTCCTGATGATTGAGGGAACCCCTCATGAAACAGTTCTGTAGAGATGAAGTAGTCTTGTGATTTTTTTCCACACCTACATACATATACATATACATATATATATATATATATATATATATATATATATAAGGTTTCCTCCGGGTACTCCGGATTCCTCCCACTTCCAAAGACATGCACCTGGGGATAGGTTGATTGGCAACACTAAATTGGCCCTAGTGTGTGAATGTGAATGTTGTCTGTCTATCTGTGTTGGCCCTGCGATGAGGTGGCGACTTGTCCAGGGTGTACCCCGCCTTCCGCCCGATTGTAGCTGAGATAGGCGCCAGCGCCCCCACAAAAAGGGAATAAGCGGTATAAAATGGATGGATGGATATATATATATATATATATGTATATATATATATTTGTAATAGGGCTAGGGGGCCTCAAAATAAATTGTGCTGGCGTCCCAACTTAGCCCAGGGCTATGAATTCATATTTCAAATTGTAAACAGTAGACATTTTTTTAACTTCATCCATCCTTTTTCTACCGCTTGTAGTTTTTTCAATTGTTTATTTGAAAAAGGTATTGCTCCCCACATCAAAAACACTACTAAATAGTGATTGCAGTGAACAAATATGATATAAAGACTAAGAAAAAGTGATGTTTAATCAAGCAAGACAATTCATTATTAATGCAAATAGGTTGTAAGAAAAATGTTGCAATAAAAAGTGATGTTTTATCAAGCAGGACAATTTATGATTGAATGAAGGCTAGCATGTCATGTTGCTAGCTAACACACACACACTTAAAGATGTCTTTACTTACCAACTTTCTTCGCATATCCGCAGGCTTGTAGTTTGTTTAGAGGGTTACTCCTACGCAGCGTTAGTAGGACATTGTGTGTGGTTAATGAAGCAAAGCCGAACAAAGAGCGACTAGACATGTTGACTGCAAACACTAGCATGATGCTAACCATGCTAGCGTGTGACATTCACAGTCCTACTTCCGGGGCTACTTCCGCTTTGGCAGGCTATTTCCGGTGGCCAAAGCTTTTCACCTTATGTGTCATAAAATAAAAATTTGTTCGCGTCTTTTGTAGTAACGTAAACAGCTCCTAAATATATATTCCACGGTTTATTATAAAGCAAGTATTTGATATCGGTTTTTAAAAAAAGCATTTTTAATTGCTACCATTGAAATCCACTAGATCAGGGGTCACCAACGTAAGGACCAGATCAGTCGCCCGCTGGCCTGTTCTAAAAATAGCTCAAATAGCAGCACTTACCAGTGAGCTGCCTTTATTTTTTAAATTTTATTTTTTTACTAGCAGGCTGGTCTCGCTTTGCTCGACATTTTTAATTCTAAGAGAGACAAAACTCAAATAGAATTCGAAAATCCAAGAAAATATTTTAAAGACTTGGTCTTCACTTGTTTAAATAAATTCATTCATTTTTTTTACTTTGCTTCTTATAACTTTCAGAAAGACAATTTTAGAGAAAAATACAACCTTAAAAATGATTTTAGGATTTTTAAACACATATACCTTTTTACCTTTCAAATTCCTTCCTCTTCTTACCTGAAAAATTAAATAAATGTTCAAGTAAATTTATTTTTTTGTTTATTTATTGACAAATATACTTTTTAAAAAAGTATTGTCTTATACTTTGCCTAAAATGACAATGCATCATAACCAGTAGCGGCTGGTGAATTGTCACAAAATACAACCAATAGTACATTAATGTTAAATCTTACTTGTGAAAAGTAATCCCCCGATTCCTATTTTCAACAGTCCGCACATTTGAGCAGGAAAATGTTGAACACCATCTTTGTTTTCTACCTGTCAACTGTCTCTTTAGGCTGCTCGTCACCACTTCAAGATGGCGGCCCAATTTCTCGCGTCACAGCCGCCAATGCTGCGTCTACTTATAACACGTCTGTGTGTATGCTTCACTTCTATTGTCAAGCCGAAGAAGAGCATTTTTACTTGCTGCCATTGACGTCCACTAGATGGCGCCCGGGCTGACACCATGTATGTCTGCCTTCTATTGTGAAGCCGAAGAAGAGCATTGGCCAGCCGATGGCAACATGTCTGATTACGACAGCGTCCAGAAAAGTGCCCTGAAAATCAAAGGTGTCGGAGCCATTTCTTCTGGAAAAAAGTAAGTAAGATGCGTCCGTTGGTTGTGTAACTTGCATTGCAGGTGTGCTTGTTCCAGGCAGTCCTTTGCGTCACATTCAGCAGTTTGCCTTCACGCTAGCTACACAATAAGCTTCTAGAAGCTTCTTTGCCTTCCTAGTCCTACATACTGCATTTAAAACACAGAAAGGAAGTTATCATAAATAAATACGTGTAAAGTGCAACAATATTTTCCAGTTTGCGTATGTAATTGAAACATATATTGCCAATATTTCGAAGTCCATCCATCTTCTTCCGCTTATCCGAGGTCGGGTCGCGGGGGCAGCAGCCTAAGCAGGGAAGCCCAGACTTCCCTCTCCCCAGCCACTTCGTCCAGCTCTTCCTGGAGGATCCCGAGGCGTTCCCAAGCTAGCCGGGAGACATAGTCTTCCCAACGTGTCCTGGGTCTTCCCCGTGGCCTCTTACCGGTTGGACGTGCCCTAAACACCTCCCTAGGGAGGCGTTCGGGTGGCATCCTGACCAGATGCCCGAACCACCTCATCTGGCTCTTCGATGTAGAGGAGCATCGGCTTTACTTTGAGTTCCTCCCGGATGACAGAGCTTCTCACCCTATCTTTAAGGCAGTGGTTCTCAAATGGGGGTACGCGTACCCCTAGGGGTACTTGAAGGTATGCCAAGGGGTATGTGATCCATCCATCCATTTCCTACCGCTTATTCCCTTTCGGGGTCGCGGGGGGCGCTGGCGCCTATCTCAGCTATTAAATATTCTAAAAATAGCAACAATTCAAAAATCCTTTATAAATATATTTATTGAATACAACTTCAACAAAATATGAATGTAAGTTCATAAACTGTGAAAAGAAATGCAACAATGCAATATTCAGTGTTGACAGCTAGATTTTTTGGTGGACATTTTCCATAAATATTGATGTTAAAGATTTCTTTATTTGTGTAGAAATGTTTAGAATTAAGTTCATGAATCCAGATGGATTTCTATTACAATCCCCAAAGAGCGCAATTTAAGTTGATGATTACTTCTATGTGTAGAAATCTTAAAGGCCTACTGAAACCCACTACTACCGACCACGCAGTCTGATAGTTTATATATCAATGATGAAATATTAACATTGCAACACATGCCAATACGGCCTTTTAGTTTACTAAATTGGAATTTAAAATTTCCCGTGAAGTGTCCTGTTGAAAACGTCGCAGAATGCTGATGTGTACGCGTGACGTCACGGACTGTTAGGAAATAGTCGTCTGCTTTAAACGCATAATTACACAGTATTTTGGACATCTGTGTTGCTGAATCTTTTGCAATTTGTTCAATTAATAATGGAGAAGTCAAAGTAGAAAGATGGAGTTGGGAAGCTTTAGCCTTTAGCCACACAAACACACGGTGATTCCTTGTTTAAAATTCCCGGATGTGAAACTTTACTATGGATCAGAGAGGTCAAGTGAACATGGATCCCGACTACTGGTCAACTATCAGTTTACGGTGAGAAAATTGTGGTAAAAAGTCGCCACTTACCAGAGATCAGCTGAGCTTGTGCCGTCCATGCAGCTGCTGTGACTTCCCTCAGACACTGGCGTCAACACACCCGTGGACACACCCCTCCGACTATCAGGTACTATTAAACTCACTAAAACACTAGCAACACAATAGAAAGATAAGGAATTTCCCAGAATTATCCAAGTAAATGTTTCTAAAAACAGCTGAATCCGTCCCAATGCAATCACGATTTTTTTTAACTTGATTTTTTATTTTTATTTTCTAGTCCGTCGCTATCAATATCCTTAAACACGAATCTTTCATCCTCGCTCAAATTAATAGGGAAATTGTTGTTTTCTCGGTCCGAATAGCTCTTTTTGTTGGAAGCTCCCATTAAAAACGATGTGAGGAGCCATCAACGGGTGACGTCATCGTCTGCTATTTCCAATAAAGGCAGGGCTTTTCTGTTAGCGACCAAAAGTTACGAACTTTATCGTCGATGTTCTTTACTAAATCCTTTCAGCAAAAATATGGCAATATCGCGAAATGATCAAGTATGACACATAGAATGGACCTGCTATCCCCGTTTAAATAAGAAAATTTCATTTCAGTAGGCCTTTTATTTATAATTGAATCGTTTGATTATTTTTCAACACATTTTTAGTTATTTTTATATATTTTTTTCCAGATAGTTCAAGAAAGACCACTACAAATGAGCAATATTTGGCACTGTTATACAATTTAATAAATCAGAAACTGATGACATAGTGCTGTATTTTACTTCTTTATCTCTTTTTTTCAACCAAAAATGCTTTGCTCTGATTAAGGGGTACTTGAATTAAAAACCTCTTCACAGGGGGGTACATCACTGAAAAAAAGGTTAAGAACCACTGCTCTAAGGCAGTGGTTTTCAACCTTTTTTCAGTGATGTACCCCCTGTGAACAATTTTTTAATTAAGTAAAATAGTAAGTAAAATACAGCACTATGTAATAAGTTTCTGATTTATTAAATTGTATAACAGTGCAAAATATTGCTCATTTGTAGTGGTCTTTCTTGAAATATTTGGAAAAAAGATATAAAAATGACTAAAAACTGGTTGAAAAATAAACAAGAGATTAAATTATAAATAAAGATTTTTTACAGAGAAGTAATCATCAACTTAAAATTCCCTCTTTGGGGATTGTAATAGAGATCCATCTGGATTCATGAACTTAATTCTAAACATTTCTTCACAAAATAAATCTTTAATGTCAATATTTATGGAACATGTCCACAAAACAATCCAGCTGTCAACACTGAATATTGCATTGTTGCATTTCTTTTCACAGTTTATGAAATAACATTCATATTTTGTTGAAGTATTATTCAATAAATATATTTATAAAGGATTTTTGAATAGTTGCTATTTTTAGGATATTTTTTTTTAAATCTCACGTACCCCTTGGCATACCTACGCGTACCCCCATTTGAGAACCACTGCTCTAAGGGATAGCCCCGCGCCCCGCGGAGGAAACTCATTTCGGCCGCTTGTACCCGTGATCTTATCCTTTCGGTCATGACCCAAAGCTCATGACCATAGGTGAGGATGGGAACGTAGATCGACCGGTAAATATAGAGCTTTGCCTTCCGGCTCAGTTCCTTCTTCACCACAACGGATCGATACAACGTCCGCATTACTGAAGACGCCGCACCGATCCGCCTGTCGATTCTCATGATCCACTCTTCCCTCACTTGTGAACAAAACTCCTAGGTACTTGAACTCCTCCACGTGGGGAAGGGTCTCCTCCCCAACCTGGTGGTGGCACTCCACCCCTTTCCGGTTGAGAACCATGGACTCGGACTTGGAGGTGCTGATTTTCATTCCGGTCGCTTCACACTCTGCTGTGAACCGATCCAGTGAGAGCTGAAAATCCCGGCCAGATGAAGCCATCAGGACCACATCATCTGCAAAAAGCAGAGACCTAATCCTGCGGCCACCAAACCAGAACCCCTCAACGCCTTGACTGCGCCTAGAAATTCTGTCCATAAAAGTTATGAACAGAATCGGTGACAAAGGACAGCCTTGGCGGAGTCCAACCCTCACTGGAAACGTGTCCGACTTACTGCCGGCAATGCGGACCCAAGCTCTGACACTGATTGATTGATTGATTGATTGATACTTTTATTAGTAGTTTGCACAGTACAGTACATATTCCGTACAATTGACCACTAAATGGTAACACCCGAATAAGTTTTTCAACTTGTTTAAGTCGGGGTCCACGTTAATCAATTCATGGTACAAATATATACTATCAACATAATACAGTCATCACACAAGTTAATCATCATAGTATATACATTGAATTATTTACATTATTTACAATCCGGGGGGTGGGATGAGGAGCTTTGGTTGATATCAGAACTTCAGTCATCAACAATTGCACCAACAGAGAAATGTGGACATTGAAACAGTGTAGGTCTTATTAGTAGGATATGTACAGCCAGCAGAGAACATAGTGAGTTCAGATAGCATAAGAACAAGTATATACATTAGAAGTACATTTGAGTTGTTTATAATCCGGGGAGATGGGATGTGAATGGAGGAGGGTATTAGTAAAGTGTTGAAGTTGCCTGGAGGTATTGTTTTAGAGCGGTTTTGAAGGAATATAGAGATGCACTTACTTTTATACCTGTTGGGAGTGCATTCCACATTGATGTGGCATAGAAAGAGAATGAGTTAAGACCTTTGTTAGATCGAAATCTGGGTTTAACGTGGTTTGTGGAGCTCCCCCTGGTGTTGTAGTTATGGCGGTCATTTACGTTAAGGAAGTAGTTTGACATGTACTTCGGTATCGAGGTGTAGCGGATTTTATAGACTAGGCTCAGTGATAATAATATTTCGAAGTATCGGTACCAAAATACATTTCGATACTTCTCAAAATAAAACAAATGACAAACAGTTTTATTATTGGCCTTATTTTAACAGAAAATATTTTTGATACATTAAACATAGTTTCCTACTGCAATCATTTAAGATGTTTTGGCATTATAGTGCATGTCTTTGGAAGTGGGAGGAAGACGAAGTACCCGGAGGGAACCCACGCAGTCACGGGGAGAACATGCAAACTCCACACAGAAAGATCCCGAGCCTCGATTTGAACCGAGGACTGCAGGAACTTCGTATTGTGAGGCAGACGCACTAACCCCCTCTGCCACCGTGAAGCCCACTTCCAAAGACATGCACCTGGGGATAGGTTGATTGGCAACACTAAATTGGCCCTGGTGTGTGAATGTGAGTGTGAATGTTGTCTATCTGTGTTGGCCCTGCGATGAGGTGGTGACTTGTCCAGGGTGTACCCCGCCTTCCGCCCGATTGTAGCTGAGATAGGCGCCAGCGCCCCCCGCAACCCCAAAAGGGAATAAGCGGTAGAAAATGGATGGATGGATAGATGGCATTATAGTGGACATCCTGGACAACTTGTCTTGTAGTAGTAAGTATGGCTTACAAAAGCTCCCTATTTTGGCTGGATTATTTTTTCAACATAATGAGGGACAAACAGTAAAAATTTATTATTCATCTACTTGTTCATTCACTGTTAATATCTGCTTACTTTGTGTTTTAACATGTTCTACCTAACCTTCTGTTAAAATGTATTAAGCACTTATCTGATACTTTACATATGTTTTGAGTGTTACTACAAATTTTGGTATCGATCCGATACAAAATATTTTTTGATAATAAAAAATATTGTAATAGTTGCAGTATCGGTGGGGGAACGTGTGTTCGTGCATGTGCCTCACAATACCAAGGTCCTGGGTTCGATGCCGGGCTCGGGATCTTTTTGTGGGGAGTTTGCATGTCCTCCCCGTGACTGCGTAGGTTCCCTCCGGGTACTCCGGCTTCCTCCCACCTCCAGAGACATGCACGTGGGGATAGGCCCCTCCCACCTCTGAAGACATGCACCTTTGAACAAGTTGATTGGCAACACTAAATTTGTCCTAGTTTGGCGTGTGTGTATTTCACCCGTGTATTAGTGTAATATCATTATCATGATTTGCATGCATGGTGGCACAGAAATAGGCTGCAGCGAGAGTATAACTACAACATTTTATGTAGGAAAAAAACACACTTATATCAATTCGAGTCACTTATTCAACAGTTGCTGCGATGAGGTGGCAACTTGTCCAGGGTGTACCCCGCCTTCCGCCCGACTGTAGCTGAGATAGGCACCAGCGTCCCCCGCAACCCAAAGGGGAATAAGCGGTAGAAATGTATGGATGGATATTCAGCAGTTGTGAATGAATACACAAGCAATAAAAATTGGACATGAGTAAATCATGTTTATACAATTTTATTGACTAAATAGGAGCTTGAGCCTTTTTTAATTTGCATATTTCAGGATTTGTGTAGTCACCAGTAAAATGTGCCATTCCACAGGAAGAAAAAGAAGGAGAAGGAGAGCAAGCATCGCATGGAGCAGATGGTGAGCGGTCAGAACGAGGAGGAGGGCAAGGCCACAAAGGCCTACATGGACAAAAGGACACCAGCTCAGATCGCCTTTGACAAGATGCAAGAAAAGAGGGTGTGTATCCAAACTCAACCTATGATGAATACGTTTTTAAACAAGATTTAATAACAATAATAAATCATAGGAAATGGGGTAAAGGACAAGTGTTTTCTACCGCGTTACCTTAAGTTTATGCGACAAGCCTCAACGTGTGGTTTAGCAAAGACCCCATTTATTTTATTCCGCTATAGAAGGCTGGAAAACTTGTGGGCGGATTTCAATCAGACCTGCAGAAAATGGAACAAGTGATTACATTTTGGGGCTGATATGGATCGCCGTCTGGATTCAGGACTTTTTTTTTTTAACTATCGGGGGAAAAGGGCCTGGCGAAGGTCTGCGCTCTAGGAGTACTTGTTGTCATTGTAGTCCAAACGTACACAGAACTGATCACAGCAGCTCAAATATCAAGTGGCAACACAAACATAAAAAAAAAAAGAAAGAAAAAACACACAAATGGAAGAAAAAAATCCTCAATTATCAGCCATTCTTGTTATGTCCATGCACAAGGAAATATGCAAGCAATGGATATATTTTTGCTGCTGCTTTGGTCCAAAAAAGGGAGGAGTTAAGTTGCTGATCACATTGATAGCATGTACAACTTTTAATTGTGGTCACTGTGTTTTTTTCTGCTGTGTTAAAAGTTGTGTACAAGTGCTAGTTGTGTGGTAGTACAAACCCCGTTTCCATATGAGTTGGGAAATTGTGTTAGATGTAAATATAAACAGAATACAATGATTTGCAAATCCTTTTCAACCCATATTCAATTGAATATGCTACAAAGACAAGATATTTGATGTTCAAACTCAAACTTTTTTTTTTTTTTCAAATAATCAACTTAGAATTTAATGGCTGCAACACGTGCCAAAGTAGTTGGGAAAGGGCATGTTCACCACTGTGTTACATCACCTTTTTTTTTAACAACACGCTATAAACGTTTGGGAACTGAGGAAACTAATTGTTGAAGCTTTGAAAGTGGAATTCTTTCCCATTCTTGTCCAACTGTCGTTCAACAGTAGGGTTGGGTATCGAGGGTATCGAGTATCGATTGGAACCGGGACTAACTTTCCGATTCTTCCGGAATCGTTCAAAAGTTTAAATTTCTATTCCTAGTTTCGATACCCAGTCCGCCGACCGAAAAAAATAATAAGTCCGCCGACCTTTAAGAAGAAGCCGCTGAACACCAACGAAAAAGTGCCCACCGCCGGAAGTGTAAGCATAGCCGAGCGAGTCAGTCAAGCATGGATAGCGGGCGTCGACGGTCGAAAGTGTGGCTTTATTTTTCTAAAAAAAATGAAATATCGGCGAAATGTAACACGTGCGACAGGACTGTTTCGTGCTTAGGAGGGTGCATGTCGAACATGATGAAACACCTCCGAGTTCATGGAGTACAAATAAATGCGTGTCCCGTCTTTGACAGGAGACACTATCTGTCCAGAACGCTCACACATCCTGACTGAGAAGGCGGATGTGGTCATTTTCCTAAACAAGAACTGTCTCTGATTTTATACTGTACCTGCTGCTGCTAATCTGGACTGGGTTTTGAAAGTTGATTATTATTACAGTATTTATTTGCTTTTCTGCACCAGGTTAGCCCATCAGTGGGAGCACGGTAACATGTTTAAGTACCTGCAGCATCATACACTTGTGTGTGTAAATGTGTTTTCATGAGGTTTTGAAAAATAAAGCTCTCTTGATGAAAGTGTACCCCTATGAAAATGTATTGATAATTTATAATATTTATATTCAAGTTCATAGATTTGATATTTATATTCCAGTTGAAAACAGCCCTGTGAGGAATTTATAGTAAAGTTCATAAAAAGTTAATAGAATTAAAACAGATGGAGAATGTCAGACTATTTCATTCAGAAAGACTGTAGGTTAGCTAGCTCATTTAAAATATCCTAAACTTTTTTTTGACCATGCCTTTTTTTTTTTTTTTTTTTTTTTTTTTAAATAAAGAATCTGAATCGGAATCAAAACAAAGAATCGGAATCGTTCGAATTCAAACGATACCCAACCCTATTCAACAGTCCGGGGTCTCCGCTGTTGTATTTTACGCTTCATAATACGTCACACATTTTCAATGGGAGACAGGTCTGGACTGCACGCGGGCCAGGAAAGTACCTGCACTCTTTTTTTTTACGAAGCCACGCTGTTGTAACACTTGTCTTGCTGAAGTAAGCAGGGGCGTCCATGATAACGTTCCTTGGATGACAACATATGTTGCTCCAAAACCTGTATGGACCATTCAGCATTAATGGTGCCTTCAGAGGTGCAAGTTACCCATGCCTTGGGCACCAACACACCCCCATACCATCATACATGCCGGCTTTTGAACTTTGCGCCTATAACAATCCAAATGAGTATTTTCCTCTTTGTTCTGGAGGACACCACAACCTCTGTTTCCAAATATAATTTGAAATATGTACTTGTCAGACCACAGAGCACCTTTCCACTCAGCATCAGTCCATCTTAGATGAGCTCTGGCCCAGCCAAGCCGGCGGCGTTTCAGGATATTGTTGATAAATGGGTTTGGCTTTGCATAGTAGAGTTTTAACTTGCACTTACAGATGTAGCGACCAACTGTAGTTACTGACAGTGGTTTTATGAAGTTTTCCTGAGCCCATGTGGTAATATCCTTTACACACTGTCTGTTTTTGATGCAGTACCGCCTGAGGGATCAAAAGTCTGTAATATCATCGCTTACGTGCAGTGATTTCTCCAGATTCCTTGAACTTTTTGATGATTTTACAGACCGTAGATGGTAAAATCCCTAAATTCCTTGCAATAGCTCGTTGAGAAATGTTGTTCTAAGACTGTTTTACAATTTGCTTACAAAGTGGTGACCCTAGCCCTATCTTTGTTTTTGAATTACTTAGCATTTCATGGAAGCTGCTTTTATGCCCAATCATGGCACCCACCTGTTCCCAATTATTCTGCACACCTGTGGGATGTTCCATATAAGTGTTTGATGAGCATTCCTCAACTTTATCAGTATTTGTTGACACCTTTCCCAACTTTGTCACGTGTTGTTGGCCTCAAATTCTAAAGTTAATGATTATTTGCAAAAAAAAAAGTTTATCAGTTTGAACATCAAATAGGTTGTCTTTGTAGCATATTCAACTGAATATGGGTTGAAAATGATTTGCAAATCATTGTATTCCATTTATATTTACATCCAACACAATTTCCCAAGTCATATGGGAGCGGGGTTTGTAGAATATTTGCAACAATCCCTCACACTTCCTTGTCTTCTTTCTCCACAGCAAATGGAGAGGATTTTAAACAAAGCGTCCAAGACACACAAGCACAGAGTGGAAGTATGCCGTCACAGATTTCAAACCACTCACTCATCAAACATGTTTGTCTATGCAGAAAGGCAGCGACAGCATTGACTAACTTGCCCTTTTCTTTTTTCTGCAGGACTTTAATCGCCACCTGGACAACCTGACAGAGCATTACGATATTCCTAAAGTCAGCTGGACCAAATAAGTCTTGGTTTTGTTTTGTGCTTGTTTAATGTATTTACCAGGATAAGTGGCCTACTGGGTCAGTGTATGTTTTGGTCATTGAATTTTGTTTTACTTAAGTGGGAATTGAAAAATAAAAAGCGATTGGTTTATTTGAATTTTATTTTGAAATACAAAAAAATAATACAAGCGAAAAACAAAGGGTGATTTTTCATTTTACAGTGTCAGAAATGCAGGATATGACACCGCATTATTCTTTTCGGGTCAGTCCGCGGTCATGTCTTTGAATGGCAACACAACAAAAACATCGGTTTTTGGTCTTTTTTATTTTGTTTTTGCTGAAATGTGACGTTTTTAAAGTTTTTAGATTTAGTTATTGCTTTTGATCTTTTTTTTTTTTGGGTCATTAATTTTCTTTTCATGAATATTAAGTAAAAAAACAATTGCTTTGTTTGAATTTTATTTTGAAACACAAAAATAAACTTTATACTAAAGCTGTCTTTTTTTATTGTCGAAAGGCAATAACTCCATCGAACAAACTCCGTTTGAATGTTATATGTTATAAAACAAAAATGAAACTCTGGAGGGAAAACGGGCCCAAAACATTTTTTATTTTTTGACCGCCGAACAGGAAGTTGCTAGTTGAAGACGACACCACGGACTGGCTTGTAGAACTAAAATTAAACACATTGGTGTTTCATTGTATTTCACTAAAAATATGGCTCAATATCAGGGGTCACCAACATTTTTGAAACCAAGAGCTACTTCTTGGGTACTGATTAATGCGAAGGGCTACCAGTTTGATACATACTTAAATAAATTGCCAGAAAAAGCCGATTTGCTCAATTTACCTTTAATATATATATATATATATATATATAAATGGGTATTTATGTCTGTCCTTCTGTCGTACATTTTTTTTCCTTTTATGGAAGGTTTTTTTTGTAGAGAATAAATGATGAAAAAAACACATTGAACGGTTTAAAAGAGGAGAAAACAGGAAAAAAAATGAAATTTAAATTTTGAAACATAGTTTATCTTCAATTTTGACTCTTTAAAATTCAAAATTCAACCGAAAAAAAGAAGAAAAAAAACTAGCTAATTCAAATCTTTTGAAAATAATTAAAAATAGAATTTATGG
Source organism: Nerophis ophidion (assembly GCF_033978795.1). Classification (NCBI taxonomy): domain Eukaryota; kingdom Metazoa; phylum Chordata; class Actinopteri; order Syngnathiformes; family Syngnathidae; genus Nerophis; species Nerophis ophidion. The sequence continues at coordinate 8,776,405 of NC_084632.1, forward strand.
GACATCATTAGTAATTTTTCCTGATTAAGATTTATTTTAGAATTTTGATGACATGTTTTAAATAGGTTAAAATCCAATCTGCATTTTGTTAGAATATATAACAAATTGGACCAAACTATATTTCTAACAAAGACAAATCATTATTTCTTATAGATTTTCCAGAACAAAAATGTTAAAATAAATTCAAAAGACTTTGAAATAAGATTTAAATTTGATTTTAAGATTTTCCAGGATAATTTTTTGGAATTTTAATCATAAGTTTGAAGAAATATTTCAAAAATATTCTTCGTCGAAAAAACAGAAGCTAAAATGAAGAATTAAATTAAAATGTATTTATTATTCTTTACAATAAAAACATTTAATTTACTTGAACATTGATTTAAATTGTCAGGAAGGAATTTAAAAGGTAAAAAGTTGTGTGTTTAAAAATCCTAAAATCATTTTTAAGGTTGTATTTTTTCTCTAAAATTGTCTTTCAGAAAGTTATAAGAAGCAAAGTAAAAAAATAAATGAATTTATTTAAACAAGTGAAGACCAAGTCTTTAAAATATTTTCTTGGATTTTCAAATTGTCTCTCTTAGAATTAAAAATGTTGAGCAAAGCGAGACCAGCTTGCTAGTAAATACATCCATTTTCTACCGCTTGTCCCTTTTGGGACAAGCGGTAGAAAATGGATGGATGCATGTTTTGGACCGTTTTTTTCCTTTCTGCTGACTTCCATGTTCATCATATGAAATATAACAAGAAAAAACATATTTTTTTGTAATCATCTTGCTACTGGGATGAGAATCAGCACCTCCAAGTCCGAGTCCATGGTTCCCGCCCGGAAAAGGGTGGAGTGCCGTCTCCGGATTGGGGAGGAGATCTTGCACCAAGTGGAGAAGTTCAAGTACCTAGGAGTCTTGTTCATGAGTGAGGGAAGAGTGGATTGTGAGATCGACAGGCGGATCTGTGAGGCGTCTTCAGTAATGCGGACGCTGTATCGATCCGTTGTGGTGAAGAAGGAGCTGAGCCGGAAGGCAAAGCTCTCAATTTACCGGTCGATCTACGTTCCCATCCTCACCTATGGTCATGAGCTTTGGGTCATGACCGAAATAACAAGATCACGGGTACAAGCGGCCAAAATGAGTTTTTTCGGCCGGGTGAAGTGAAGTGAATTATATTTATATAGCGCTTTTCTTTAGTGACTTAAAGCACTTTACTTAGTGAAACCCAATATCTATGTTACATTTAAACCAGTGTGGGAAGCACTGGGAGCAGGTGAGTAAAGTGTCTTGCTCAAGGACACAACGGCAGTGACTAGGGTGGCAGAAGCGGGAATCGAACCTGCAACCCTCAAGTTGCTGACATGGCCACTCTACCAACCGAGCTATTCCGCCCCGGGGCGAGATGCTCTGTCATCCGGGAGGAACTCAAAGTAAAACCGCTGCTTCTCCACATCGAGAGGAGCCAGATGAGGTGGTTCGGGCATCGGGTCAGGATGCCACCCGAACGCCTCCCGAGGGAGGTGTTTAGGGCACGTCCAACCGGTAGGAGGCCACGGGGAAGACCCAGGACACGTTGGGAAGACTATGTCTCCCGGCTGGCCTGGGAACGCCTCGGGATCCCCCGGGAGTAGCTGGACGAAGTGGCCGGGGAGAGGGAAGTCTGGGCTTCCCTGCTTAGGCTGCTGCCCCCGCGAGCCCACCTCGGATAAGCGGAAGAAGATGGATGGATGGATTTTGCTACTCTTAGACATTTTTTTTTTTTGTATTTCAAAATAAAATTCAAGTAGGATTTTGGTTTTCAACAATAATTACCGAAGTAAACATTGCTCTTACTGGAGCATATATGCTTACTGTTTGTAAATGTAATGAAAAGAAGACAATATGGTGTTGCTTGTTTTATTACTGCTGTGAACCACAGTCCAGTTGGAGACAATTAGGATGGCACATGCTATTAATCTCATAAAAAGGCAGTTGTACAAACGCTTCTTTGTTTTACCGATTTGGGAGCAGCTGCATGACCACTGGTTTTATCCCCCCCGCCATGATCATTTCACTTAAAGGCCTACTGAAATGAGATTTTCTTATTTAAACAGGGATAGCAGGTCCATTCTATGTGTCATACTTGATCATTTCGCCATATTGCCATATTTTTGCTGAAAGGATTTAGTAGAGAACATCGACGATAAAGTTCGCAACTTTTGGTCGCTGATAAAAAAGCCTTGCCTTTACAGGAAGTACGAGAGTGTGACGTCACCGGTGTGAGGGCTCCTCACATCCTCACATCCTCACATTGTTTATAATGTGAGCCTCCAGCAGTAAGAGCGATTCGGACCGAGAAAGCGACAATTTCCCCATTAATTTGAGCGAGGATGAAAAACAGCCCCAAAGCATGATGTTTCCACCCCCATGCTTCACAGTAGGTGTGGTGTTCTTGGGATGCAACTCAGTATTCTTCTTCCTCCAAACACGACGAGTTGAGTTTATACCAAAAAGTTCTATTTTGGTTTCATCTGACCACATGACATTCTCCCAATCCTCTGCTGTATCATCCATGTATCCATTTTGGTATAAACTCAACTCGTCATGTTTGGAGGAAGAAGAATACTGAGTTGCATCCCAAGAACACCACACCTACTGTGAAGCATGGGGGTGGAAACATCATGCTTTGGGGCTGTTTTTCTGCTAAGGGGACAGGACGATTGATCCGTGTTAAGGAAAGAATGAATGGGGCCATGTATCGTGAGATTTTGAGCCAAAACCTCCTTCCGTCAATGAGAGCTTTGAATGGTTGACCACCATAATTTACAAATAAATTCTTTAAAAATTCCTACAATGTGAATTCCTGGATTTTTTTTCCACATTCTGTCTCTCACAGTTGAAGTGTACCTATGATGAAAATTACAGACCTCTGTCATCATTTTAAGTGGGAGAACTTGCACAATCGGTGGCTGACTAAATACTTTTTTGCCCCACTGTATTTACATCCAACACAATTTCCCAACTCATATGGAAATGGGATTTGTAGGTTTTTCCACCCCCATGCTTCACAGTAGGTGTGGTGTTCTTGGGATGCAACTCAGTATTCTTCTTCCTCCAAACACGACGAGTTGAGTTTATACCAAAAAGTTCCATTTTGGTTTCATCTAACCCAGTGGTCCCCAAACATTTTTGTATCCGCGGTCCGGTCAACGCTTGATAATTTGTCCCGCGGCCCGGGGGCTGGGGGGGGAAGCCTTTTTATTTATTTTTTCTTTGTCATGAAAAAGGGATGTGAAAAAGGGAGGTTTTTGTGGTTGGTGAACTAATTGTAAGTGTATATTGTGTTTTTTTATGTTTATTTAATAAAAAAAATATATATATGTATATATATATATATATATTTTTTTTTTAATAATAAAAATGAATTTAAAAATTATTCTGCGGCCCGGTACCAATCGGGCCGAGGCCCGGTGGTTGGGGACCACTGATCTAACCACATGACATTCTCCCAATTCTCTGCTGTATCATCCATGTATCCATTTTGGTATAAACTCAACTCGTCGTGTTTGGAGGAAGAAGAATACTGAGTTGCATCCCAAGAACACCATACCTACTGTGAAGCATGGGGGTGGAAACATCATGCTTTGGGGCGGTTTTTCTGCTAAGGGGACAGGACGATTGATCCGTGTTAAGGAAAGAATGAATGGGGCCATGTATCGTGAGATTTTGAGCCAAAACCTCCTTCCATCGTGAGAGCTTTGAATGGTTGACCAAATACTTATTTTCCACCATAATTTACAAATAAATTTTTTAAAATTCCTACCATGTAAATTCCTGGATTTTTTCCCCCCACATTCTGTCTCTCACAGTTGAAGTGTACCTATGATGAAAATTACAGACCTCTGTCATCATTTTAAGTGGGAGAACTTGCACAATCAGTGGCTGACTAAATACTTTTTAGCCCCACTGTATTTACATCCAACACAATTTCCCAACTCATATGGAAATGGGATTTGTAGGTTTTTCCACCCCCATGCTTCACAGTAGGTATGGTGTTCTTGGGATGCAACTCAGTAATCTTCTTCCTCCAAACACGACGAGTTGAGTTTATACCAAAAAGTTCTATTTTGGTTTCATCTAACCCAGTGGTCCCCAAACATTTTTGTATCCGCGGTCCGGTCAACGCTTGATAATTTGTCCTGCGGCCCGGGGGTTGAGGGGAATCCTTTTTTTTTTTTCTTTGTCATGAAAAACGGACGTGAAAAAGGGAGGTTTTTGTGGTTGGTGCACTAATTGTAAGTGTATATTGTGGGTTTTTTTTATGTTTATTTAATAAAAAAAAATATATATGTATATATATGTATATTTTTTTTTATAATAAAAATGAATAAAAAAATTCTTCTGTGGTTGGGGACCACTGATCTGACCACATGACATTCTCCCAATCCTCTGCTGTATCATCCATGTATCCATTGTGGTATAAACTCAACTCGTTGTGTTTGGAGGAAGAATACTGAGTTGCATCCCAAGAACACCATACCTAATGTGAAGCATGGGGGTGGAAACATCATGCTTTGGGGCTGTTTTTCTGCTAAGGGGACAGGACGATTGATCAGTGTTAAGGAAAGAATGAATGGGGCCATGTATCGTGAGATTTTGAGCCAAAACCTCCTTCCGTCAGTGAGAGCTTTGAATGGTTGACCACCATAATTTACATATAAATTCTTTAAAATTCCTACAATGTGATTCTTTTTTTCACATTCTGTCTCTCACAGTTGAAGTGTACCTATGATGAAAATTACAGACCTCTGTCATCATTTTAAGTGGGAGAACTTGCACAATAGGTGGCTGACTAAATCAGACTGCATGGTTGTTAGTTGTGGGTTTCAGTAGGCCTTTAAATCATTTCCCCCCAAACACTCCTAAGAGTTATTCATTTGCGTGCCTTTATTGTGCAGGACTGCGCCGTGCCGGTGTTGTTCATTTGGGTCCCAGCATGTCGCTGGGCTTCACCCACTGGTCAAACTGCTCCTCCGTGAGGTATCCCAGCTCCACGGCCACCGCCTTCAGCGTGGAGCCCTTCTTGTGCGCCGTCTTGGCGATGGCGGCCGCCTTGTCGTAGCCGATGTGCGGGTTGAGGGCGGTGACCAGCATGAGCGACTCGTTCATCAGCTTCTCGATCCTCTCCTTGTTGGCCCGGATGCCCACCACGCAGTTGCGGGTGAAGGAGACGGAGGCGTCGCCCAGCAGCCGCGCCGAGTTGAGCACGTTCTTCACCATCATGGGCTTGAAGACGTTGAGCTCGAAGTGGCCGTTGCTGCCGCCGACGGTGACGGCCACGTGGTTGCCCATGACCTGGGCGGCCACCATGGTCATGGCCTCGCACTGGGTGGGGTTCACCTTGCCGGGCATGATGCTGCTCCCGGGCTCGTTCTCCGGGAGGATGAGCTCCCCCAGGCCGGAGCGCGGCCCCGAGCCCAGGAAGCGGACGTCGTTGGCGATCTTCATCATGCTGACGGCCACCGTGTTCAGGGCGCCGCTCAGCTCCACCAGGGCGTCGTGCGCCGCCAGGGCTTCGAACTTGTTCGGGGCGGTGATGAAGGGAAGCCCGGTGAGGGCGGAGACGGTGGAGGCCACCTTTTCGGCGAAGCCCACGCGGGTGTTGAGGCCCGTGCCGACCGCCGTGCCTCCGGCGGCCAGCTCGTACACCCTGGGCATGGCGGCTTTGACGCGTTGGATGCTGTAGTTGACCTGCTGCACGTAGCCGCTGAACTCCTGTCCGAGCGAGAGCGGCACGGCGTCCTGAGTGTGCGTGCGGCCGATCTTGATGATGTCTCGAAACTCCTCCGCCTTGGCCGCCAACGCGGCATGCAGCGTCTCCAGGCCGGGCAGCAGAACCTGGTGGACCTCGGTGGCAACGGCAATGTGCATGGCCGTAGGGAAGGTGTCGTTAGAACTCTGGCTCTTATTGACGTGGTCGTTGGGGTGGACCGGGTCTTTAGAACCCAGCTGCCCGCCGAGAATCTCAATAGCCCGGTTGCTGATCACCTCGTTGACGTTCATGTTGGTCTGGGTGCCGGAGCCGGTCTGCCACACCACCAGAGGGAAGTGATCGTCCAGCTGGCCCGACGCGACTTCATCCGCCGCCTGGCAAATGGCGTCGGCTATCTTCGGGTCCAGGCCGTAGTCTTTGTTGACTACCGCCGCCGCTTTCTTCAGGACCCCGAAGGCCTGGATGACACGAAGCGGCATTCTCTCCGACGGTCCTCCGATCTGGAAGTTGATGGTGGACCTGACCGTCTGGGCGCCATAGTACTTGTCCGAGGGCACCTTGAGTTCGCCGAACGTGTCCCGTTCCACTCGGAACCCTGAGCTGGCCATCCTGCACGGGACGCTGGCACCTTTACACGCCACGCCGACTGGCTGCAATGTCCGGAGATGGCAGTGAAAGCGCTGCAGGCGTCGGAAAGAACGAAGCATGGCTGCTGCGGAAGAGGTGAATCCCGACCTTTAGCGCTGGTCCCGAGCTGCCATTGGGTCGACGGCAGCCAATAGGAGAGGAGCGCGGGTGGGAGTTCCTGGTTGATGACCAATCACAGGAGGACATTGAATGGTTAGTTATAAAGTGACATGACTGTTTCCGGTTTACCCTTTTTTTTTTTTTAATGTTTTTGTTTTTGTTTTGTTTTTTGACAACATAAAAAGGAAACACTAAATTGGCCCTATTGTGTGAATGAGAGTGTGAATGTTGTCTGTCTATCTGTGTTGGCCCTGCGATGAGGTGGCGACTTGTCCAGGGTGTACCCCGCCTTCCGCCCGATTGTAGCTGAGATAGGCGCCAGCGACCCCGAAAGGGAATAAGCGGTAGAACATGGATGGATGGATGGACAACATAAAAAGGGTGTCACGCCAAATGTCTTCCCTCTACTACAACCCCCCGCCCCCATTTACTTCCGGGGTCATGATTAATACAGCTGTTTTGTTAACGCTATATTATAAAAATATAACGCTATATTATAAAAATACAGACGTTTTGTTAATGCTATATTATAAAAAAAAAATAAAAAATGAAAAAAATAATTTACAAACATAAGCTATGGCAGGGGTAGGGAACCTATGGCTCTAGAGCCAGATGTGGCTCGTTTGATGACCACATCTGGCTCTCGGATAAATGACAAATGACAAATGGGTTGTACTTGTATAGCGCTTTTCTACTTTCAAGGTACTCAAAGCGGTTTGACACTACTTCCACATTTACACATTCACACACTGATGGAGGGAGCTGCCATGCAAGGCGCCAACCAGCACCCATCAGGAGCAAGGGTGAAGTGTCTTGCTCAGGACACAATGGACGTGACGAGGTTGGTGCTAGGTGGGAATTGAACCAGGGATCCTCGGGTTGCGCACGGCCACTCTCTCACCGCGCCACGCCGTCCCTATCTGAGCTGACATTGCGTAACACGATAAGTAATGAATAATTCCACATGTAATCACAGTGTTAAAAAAAAAGTTCAAAATATGAAACATTCTCATGCATTTTTAATCCATCCATCCTTTTTCTACCGCACCAGTTCAAGAAGTTGCGTTAATGGTAAGAAGTTATTTATTTATTATTGGTTAGTCTAGGGCACGGGTCGGGAACCTTTTTGGCAGAGAGAGCCAAAAAGCCAAATATTTTAGAATATATTTCCGTAAGAGCCATATAATATTTTTTTCAAACACTGAACACAACTAAACACGTGCATTTTTAAGTGAGACCAACATTTCTAGAGTATAATAGGTCTCTTATTATTTGTAATATATTGTTATTCTGAAGCTAACTGTGGAGGGGGCGTGGCCTGCGGGCCTGCAGCGACAGGTGCGTAAAGGGCCCACCTGGGCCTTGTTATCTAATCACCTGTCGCTCTGTTACAAGCAGCAGCCAGGAGGAGGGACTGGGTTTGGGCTGGAAATACTATTGCTGGAAAGCAACTAAAAGACTTATTTAATTTAAAAAAATATATATATATTGTAACCCTGAAACAGGCTCTCATGTCGGTGCTTGGGGGTCTGAAGAACCCCCAGGAGGGCAAGCCCCACACTAACCAATAATAAAAAAATAACTTCTTACCATTAACGCAACGTCTTGAACAGGTGCGGTAGAAAACGGATGGATGGATTAAAAATGCATGAGAATGTTTTATATTTTGAACATTATTTTTAACACTGTGATTACAAGTGGAATTATTCATTACTTATCGTGTTAAGCAATGTCAGCTCAGATTTATCCGAGAGCCAGATGCAGTCATCAAAAGAGCCACATCTGGCTCTAGAGCCATAGGTTCCCTACCCCTGGTCTCGGGCTTGCCCTCCTGGGGGTTTTTCAGACCACCAAGCACCGACATGAGAGCCTGTTTCAGGGTTACAATATTGTTTTATTTTTCAATAAGTCTCTTAGTTTCTTTCCAGCAATTGTCTTTTCCTCTTTCGTTCTCGCATGTGCTCTGGCTCCAGCCCCAACCCCATCTCTCCTCCTGGCTGCTGCTTATAACAGAGCGACAGGTGATTAGATAATAAGGCCCAGGCGGCCCATCTACGCACCTGTCGCTGATTTCGAGGCCGGTCCTGGCACATCCCAGTTCGCTGCAGGCCCGCAGGCCACGCCTCCTCCACAGTTAGCTTCAGAATAACACTGTTATTACAAAGAATAAGAGACCTATTATACTCTAGAAATGTCGGTCTTACTTAAAATGAACACATTTAGTTGTGATCAGTGTTGAAAAAAATATTATATGGCTCTTACAAAAATACATTTTAAAATATTTGGATTCCTAGCTCTCTGAGCCAAAAAGGTTCCCGACCCCTGAGCTATGGGATGATGTAAGACGAAACGTGAGGAAACGTGACCCCGGAAGTAAATGTGTCATCCCATAGCTTGTGTTTGTAAATAGTTTTTTTAATTTAATTTTCTTATAATATAGCGTTAACAAAACGTCTGTATTTTTATAATATAGTGTTATATTTTTATAATATAGCGTTAACAAAATGTCTGTATTAATCATGACCCCGGAAGTAAATGGGGGGGAAGGTTTTTGTAGGAAGGAAGAAATTTTGGTGTGATAAGGGACTTAAATTGTTTTTAATCAATACACAATACCCTTTAAAAGTGGTTTTTAACCTTGTTGGAGGTACTGAACCCAATTAGTTTCATTCACCTAACCCTTCGTGGTGAAAAATAAAATGGTTTTTTTTCAAATCCAAGACAAAGTTATATGTTTTTGGTAACACTTTAGTATGGAGAACATATTCTAAACAACAAAGACTTAATTTAGAGGTTTTTGGACACTAGGGGAACATATTCTAAGTAACAAAGACTTAAAGGCCTACTGAAATGAGATGTTCTTATTTAAACGGGGATAGCAGGTCCATTCTATGTGTCATACTTGATCATTTCGCCATATTGCCATATTTTTGCTGAAAGGATTTAGTAGAGAACATCGACAATAAAGTTCGCAACTTTCGGTGCTAACAGAAAAGCCCCGCCTCTACCGGAAGATGCAGACGATGACGTCACATGTTGATGGCTTCTCGCATATTCATATTGTTTTTAATGGGAGCCTCCAACAAAAAGAGCTATTCGGACCGAGCAAATGACAATTTCCCCATTAATTTGAGCGAGGATGAAAGATTCGTGTTTGAGGATATTGATACCGACGGATTAGAAAAAAAAAAAAAACGCAATTGCATTGGGAGCGATTCAGATGTTTTTAGACACATTTACTAGGATAATTCTGGGAAATCCCTTATCTTTCTATTGTGTTGCTAGTGTTTTAGTGAGTTTAACAGTACCTGATAGTCGGAGGGGTGTGTCCACGGGTGTGTTGACGCGCAGTGTCTCAGGGAAGTCGACGGCAGTTTTATGGGCGGCACAAGCTCAGCTGATATCCAGTAAGAAGCGACTTTTTACCACAATTTTCTCACCGAAACCTGCTTGTTGACATTCCGTCGTGATTCACGTTCGCTTGACCGCGCTCTGATCCATAGTAAAGTCTCACCTCCAGGAATTTTAAACAAGGAATCACCATGTGTTTGTGTGGCTAAAGCTTCCTTACTCCATCTTTCTACTTTGACTTCTCCAATATTAATTGAACAAATTGCAAAAGATTCAGCAACACAGATCTCCAAAATACTGTGTAATTATGCCGTTAAAGCAGATGACTTTTAGCTGTGTGTGTGTGCAGCGCTCATATTTCCTTAAAACCCGTGACGTCATGTTTATACGTCATCATTCCGCGACGTTTTCAAGACGAAACTACAGGGAAATTTAAAATTGCAATTTAGTAAACTAAAGCGGCCGTATTGGCATGTGTTGCAATGTTAATATTTCATCATTGATATATAAACTATCAGACTGCGTGGTCGGTAGTAGTGGGTTTCAGTAGGCCTTTAATTTAGAGTTATTTGGTTAGGGTTAGGGTTAGATCAGGGGTGTCAAACTCAAATACAGAGTGGGCCAAAATTTAAAACTGAACAAAGCCGTGGGCCAAGGTTGAACAAATTAACATTTTTAATAGGGAACCAAACAAGTTTTGCATTGAATATTGAACAAGCAAGGCTTATATAACTTTATATTGACGTGCAAAATCATTGAGTTTCAAATAATAATGAAAAAATATCAATGGCATATCAAATTAAATTTTAATAAACATTGAATGCCTCTTTTCTATTTTGCAGCCTTCTGAGTTAAATATGAACATAAACTTTTTTCCACAGGCTAATAATACATTTGAAAAGAAATTAACAATAATGAATGAATCAAACATTCAAGCCTTGAGGTAGCAAAAGAAAGTGCATGAATAAAATGTTAATTATTGCTCAGTTTGCTACACTGATTTGCTTTAACACTGAATATGGAACAAGCAACGCTTATATAACTTCATAGTGCAAAATCAATTTTCAAAAAACAAACGATAGAACATCAATGGCATATTAAATATAATTTTATTTAAAATGTAATGCCTCTTTTCTTTTTGCAGCCTTCTAAAGTAAATATCAACATTAACTTTTTCCACAGGCTAATACATTTGAAAATTAAATAACAATGAGGTGGGCGGGGTTTGGTGGTAGCAGGGGGTGTATATTGTAGCGTCCTGGAAGAGTTAGTGCTGCAAGGGGTTCTGGGTATTTGTTCTGTTGTGTTACGGTGCAGATGTTCTCCCGAAATGTGTCTGTCGATCTTGTTTGGTGTGGGTTCACAGTGTAACGCACATTTGTAACAGTGTTAAAGTTGTTTATACCGCCACCCTCAGTGTGACCCGTATGGCTGTTGACCAAGTATGCCTTGCATTCAGTTATGTGTGCTTACGAGCCGCTTACATAATGTGTAAAAATGGCTTCACGGTGGAAGAGTGGTTAGTGCGTTTGCCTCACAATACGAAGTTCCTGCAGTCCTGGGTTCAAATCCAGGCTCGGGATCTTTCTGTGTGGAGTTTGCATGTTCTCCCTGTGAATGTGTGGGTTCCCTCCGGGTACTCCGGCTTCCTCCCACTTCCAAAGACATGCACCTGGGGATAGGTTGATTGGCAACACTAAATTGGCCCTAGTGTGTGAATGTGAGTGTGAATGTTGGCCCTGCGACTTGTCCAGGGTGTAACCCGCCTTCCGCCCGATTGTAGCTGAGATAGGCGCCAGCGACCCCTAAAGGGAATAAGCGGTGGAAAATGGGTGGATGGACAACGTGAAATGGAATTATTTATTTTTTGTCCTCAAAATTCTACACACAATGCCCTATAACGACGATGTGAAATGGAATTATTTCTTTCTTGTCCTCAAAATTCTGCACACAATATGACGTGAAGTGAATTATATTTATATAAAGTTTTTTTTCTAATGACTCGAAGCGCTTTATATAGTGAAACCCAATATCTAATTTTTACATTTAAACCAGTGTGGGTGGCACTGGGAGCAGGTGGGTAAAGTGTCTTGCCCAAGGACACAACGGCAGTGACTAGGATGGTGGAAGCGGGGATCGAACCTGCAACCCTCAAGTTGCTGGCACGGCCACTCTACCAACCGAGCAATACCCTATAATGACAACGTGAAATGGAATTATTTCTTTTTCGTCCTCAAAATTCTGCACACAATACCCAGTAATGACAACGTGAAATGGAATTATTTATTTTTTGTCCTCAAAATTCTGCACACAATACCCTATAATGACAACGTGAAATGGAATTATTTCTTTTTTGTCCTCAAAATTCTGCACACAATACCCTATAATGACAACGTGAAATGGAATTATTTCTTTTTTGTCCTCAAAATTCTGCACACAATACCCTATAATGACAACGTGAAATGGAATTATTTCTTTTTTGTCCTCAAAATTCTGCACACAATACCTTATAATGACAACGTGAAATGGAATTATTTCTTTTTTTGTCCTCAAAATTCTACACACAATACCCTATAATGACAACGTGAAATGGAATTATTTATTTTTTGTCCTCAAAATTCTACACACAATGCCCTATAACGACGAGGTGAAATTGAATTATTTCTTTTTTGTCCTCAAAATTCTGCACACAATGTGACCTGAAGTGAATTATATTTATATAAAGTTTTTTTTCTAATGACTCGAAGCGCTTTATATAGTGAAACCCAATATCTAATTTTTACATTCAAACCAGTGTAGGTGGCACTGGGAGCAGATGGGTAAAGTGTCTTGCCCAAGGACACAACGGCAGTGACTAGGATGGCGGAAGCGGGGATCGAACCTGCAACCCTCAAGTTGCCAGCACGGCCACTATACCAACCGAGCAATACCCTATAATGACAACTTGAAATAGAATTATTTCTTTTTTTGTCCTCAAAATTCTACACACAATACCCTACAATGACAACGTGAAATGGAATTATTTATTTTTTGTCCTCAAAATTCTACACACAATACCCTATAATTGCTTCAAAACTCACCAAATTTTACACACACATCAGGACTGGCGAAAATTGCCATTTAATAAAAAAACAAACCCCAAAAATTAAAATTGCGCTCTAGCGCCCCCTAGGAAAAAAAAACAGACAAAACTACTTGTAACTTTTGTTAGGAATGTCGTAGAGACATGAAACGAAAACCTCTATGTAGGTCTGACTTACACCTACATTTCATACACTCACTTCCTTCAGCAACAATCAACAGGAAGTTGGCAAAAAAAAAACTTCAAAACAAAATTTTCCTAAAAAATGTCATTTTTGCCAGTGTGTCGATGTTAATACTACGCCGAGTTGGTAAGTCTATCTGTTTGCTAATAGTAGCTACTATACATCCATCGTCTAACGCTTATCCGGGTTTGGGTCGCGGGGGCAGCAGCCAAAGCAGTCCCGTCCATCCCTGCTTGCAGCTTTAACAATTACTGCTAATAATAGTAATAATACAATTACTACAACTACTAATGATACTACTATGACAATTACTGCTAATAATAGTCATACTTTCAATTACTATGACTACTAATCATAATACTACAGTTACTACTACTAGTAGTATCAATACAATTACTACTACTAACAATAGTAATACTATAACTACTACTACTAATAATACTACAATTATTACTAATACCAAAACTACTAGTTTTACTACTAGTATTACAGCTATAACTACTACCAGTACGAATGTCGTTGATACATGAAACAAAAACCTATGTAGGTCTCACTTAGACCTACATTTCATATATTGACAACCCCCAGCAAAAATCAACAGGAAGTTTGCTATTCCCCCTTCTAAACAAAAGTGGGGTCAAAACTGTCAACCTTTTTCCAAACATTATCTCCTCTGAGCGCGTTTGAGATGCAGAGCAAGTAGGTAATGTGCGGGTGAAGACATGTTGAACGGGTACTGGCCGGAAGCACCAGCCAAATATGCGGGCCCGACCAACGTTGCTTGCAGCTTTAATTATGTGTTGGTTTTTTGACAACATAAAGAGGACTTAAATTGTTTTTAATCAGTTTTATTCTTATATCAGTACATGTTTTGAACAGTTATAGATTCAGTTATTTTTTTCTCTGCGGTTATGACGCACACACAAATTGTTATAATAATCAGATTCATGGAAAGCTACACAAAGTAAAAAAAAAAAATACTTTCACAGTTCTTTAAAGCAGTGTTTTTCAACCACTGTGCCGCGGCCGTGAGATACAGTCTGGTGTGCCGTGGGAGATATGGTACAATACAATCGGCAAGATAGGCAACAGTATAAAACATTACAAAACATTATAAAAATAGTACAAAACAGCGCCAGGGGGTTGTAAATTCAAAGTAACAAAAATGTAATACAAAAATATATATATATATATATATATATATATATATATATATATATATATATATATATATATATATATATATATATATATATATATACGTCCAACCGGTAGGAGGCCACGGGGAAGACCCAGGACACGTTGGGAAGACTATGTCTCCCGGCTGGCCTGGGAACGCCTCGTGATCCCTCGGGAAGAGCTAGACGAAGTGGCTGGGGAGAGGGAAGTCTGGGCTTCCCTGCTTAGGCTGCTGCCCCCGCGACCCGACCTCGGATAAGCGGAAGAAGATGGATGGATATAATAAATAAAGTGCAAAGCCATAGGCTCACTCAGATTCAGTAAATAACTTAAATTTGGAACACAGCATCATCGTTTTCACAGCTTTTGTGTTGTTAGAGTCCAACAACACAAAAGCTGTGAAAAAAATAAGTTTCACAGTTCTTTAAAGCAGTGTTTTTCAACCACTGTGCCGCGGCACACTAACAGTCTGGTGTGCCGTGGGAGATATGGTACAATACGATCGGCAAGATAGGCTGGAGATAGTCCAACAACAGTATAAAACATTACAAAACATTATAAAAACAGTACAAAACAGCGCCAGGGGGTTGTAAATTCGAAGTAACAAAAAATAGAATACAAAAAAATATATATATAATAAACAAAGGGCAAAGCCATAGGCTCATTCAGATTCAGTAAATACCGCATTTCCATGAATTGCCGCAGGGCATATAGTATGCGCCTGCCTTCAATTACTGCCGGGTCAAACTCGCTTCACAAAATAATTAGCGCATGCTTTGTCAAACTCGTGACGTCACGAGTGACACTTCCCCTGTCATCATTTTCAAAATGGAGGAGGCTGATTTCAATACCGGTAATTTGAAATCGCATAAAGGGAAGAAGATTAAGAGCTATTCAGTAGGATTTAAGGTCCAAGCTTACATCACACTCACATTTTTACTGCATACCTTTGGTAAGTGCCGGAGTGAGGAGAGGTTTTAAAATAATTAACGCATGCTTACTTTTACCGCATGCCTTTGGTAAGCGCAGGAGTGAGAAGATGGTTTTAAATTAATTAGCGCCCCGGCGGCAATTCAAGGAAATACGGTATCTTACATTTGGAACACAGCATCATCGTTTTCACAGCTTTTGTGTTGTTAGAGGTAGAGAGCGTTTTAACGTAAAGTTCAAAATCTTTTTTAAAGGCACAACAGACAGAAACTTACATTTGTGAATATAAAACTTAGCCAATAGAATAATGAGGTTGCAAATGTAGAATTTATTTTCAAATTGTTCTTCATACAGTGTAAAACCAAAAATCACATCTTTAAAACAAAGCACAAATTTGTCATGAATATTGGATGAAGCGTCAGATGCCCGGGTTTCAAAATAAAAGAACTTCTGGTTTGGCAGGCCTGCCAAACCAGAAGTTCTTTTATTTTGAAGCGTGTCAACAAAGCGTCACCGGAAGTGGTCGGTTGACTGGGCTCGTATCTTCTCGCGGTAACGTTAGCATATTAGCATGTTAGCATAGTGCACCATTAGCCCCCGAAGCTAGCTGCGTCGTTTTCGGCTTTTTCGCGTCGTACCTGTCGACTCCGAGCAGGGAGCGACACACTAAAGGCCGCTTATTTATTTCTCTTTGTGATCGTAGGTGAGTGAGGGAAGCGGGAAAATGCCGCACAGCTTCAAGCCCGGAGACCTGGTGTTCGCTAAAATGAAGGGCTACCCCCATTGGCCAGCCAGGGTAAGCCAGCTAGCATCCATTCAAGTGTCCCACAACACCATCCTAATCATATACATCATGCACATTCTCCACCCTAATCATGCATGCAATCTTTACAAAAGCTCCATTTGCATGCGACAATGTCAGCCTTTAAACATCAGCAGTGAAGCTAAGGTTATTTTAAATGTGAACGTGCAACATACCTTATTTCCTTGAATTGCCGCCCGGGCGCCTATTAATTCAAAACCTCTTCTCACTCCTGCGCTTACCAAAGGCATGCGGTAAAAGTAAGCATGCGCTAATTATTTTAAAACCTCTTCCCACTCCATCACTTACCAAAGGTATGCAGTAAAAATTTGAGTGTGATGTACGCTTGGACCTTAAAGACCCACTGAAATGAGATTTTCTTGTTTAAACGGGGATGGCAGGTCCATTCTATGTGTCATACTTGATCATGACGCCAAATTACCATATTTTTGCTGAAAGGATTTAGTAGAGAACATCCACGATACAGTTAGCAACTTTCGCTGGCTAACAGAAAAGCCCTGTTTCTACTGGAAGTCGCAGTAGAGGCAGGGCGCCAAATTTCTTCCACCCGGAAGAAACTACTTGAAGGACCCCAATGAGGGTGGAAGGACCTTAAAGCAGCCCACACAGCTGCCTGTTTTAAAAGCATTATAATTGGCTGATTGTCATAGGTGAAAAATAACGGTGAGGAAAAATTTTTAGCATTTCAGCAGGCTAACCTTTCAAGCAATTTTTGTTTCGCTAATTTTGCAGCTGTAACCCTTAACGGTGAGGAAAAAATATTAGCATTTCAGCATGCTAACCTTTCAAGCTATTTTAGTTTCGCTAATTTTGCAGCTGTACCCCTTAACGGTGAGGAAAAAATATTAGCAGCATGCTAACCTTTCAAGCTATTTTAGTTTCGCTAATTTTGCAGCTGTAACCCTTAGCGGTGAGGAAAACATATTAGCATTCCAGCATGCTAACCTTTCAAGCTATTTTTGTTTCGCTAATTTTGCAGCTGTAACCCTTAACGGTGAGGAAAAAATATTAGCAGCATGCTAACCTTTCAAGCTATTTTTGTTTCGCTAATTTTGCAGCTGTAACCCTTAACGGTGAGGAAAAAATATTAGCATTCCAGCATGCTAACCTTTCAAGCTATTTTTGTTTCGCTAATTTTGCAGCTGTAACCCTTAACGGTGAGGAAAAAATATTAGCAGCATGCTAACTTTTCAAGCTATTTTTGTTTCGCTATTTTTGCAGCTGTAACCCTTAACGGTGAGGAAAAAATATTTGCATTCCAGCATGCTAACCTTTCAAGCTATTTTTGTTTCGCTAATTTTGCAGCTGTAACCCTTAACGGTGAGGAAAAAATATTTGCATTCCAGCATGCTAACCTTTCAAGCTATTTTTGTTTCGCTAATTTTGCAGCTGTAACCCTTAACGGTGAGGAAAAAATATTTGCATTCCAGCATGCTAACCTTTCAAGCTATTTTTGCTTTGCTAATTTTGCAGCCGTAACCCTTAACGGTGAGAAAAACTATTAGCAGCATGCTAACCTTTCAAGCTATTTTTGTTTTGCTAATTTTGCAGCTGTAACCCTTAACGGTGAGGAAAAAATAATAGCATTCCAGCATGCTAACCTTTCAAGCTATTTTTGTTTCGCTAATTTTGCAGCTTTAACCCTTAACGGTGAGGAAAAAATATTTGCATTCCAGCATGCTAACCTTTCAAGCTATTTTTGCTTTGCTAATTTTGCAGCTGTAACCCTTAACGGTGAGGAAAAAATATTAGCAGCATGCTAACCTTTCAAGCTATTTTTGTTTCGCTAATTTTACAGCTGTAACCCTTAACGGTGAGGAAAAAATATTAGCATTCCAGCATGCTAACCTTTCAAGCTATTTTTGTTTCGCTAATTTTGCAGCCGTAACCCTTAACAGTGAGAAAAAATATTAGCATTCCAGCATGCTAACCTTTCAAGCTATTTTTGCTTTGCTAATTTTGCAGCTGTAACCCTTAACGGTGAGGAAAAAATATTAGCATTCCAGCATGCTAACCTTTCAAGCTATTTTTGTTTCGCTAATTTTGCAGCTGTAACCCTTAACGGTGAGGAAAACATATTAGCATTCCAGCATGCTAACCTTTCAAGCTATTTTAGTTTCGCTAATTTTGCAGCTGTAACCCTTAACGGTGAGGAAAAAATATTAGCATTCCAGCATGCTAACCTTTCAAGCTATTTTTGTTTTGCTAATTTTGCAGCTGTAACCCTTAACGGTGAGAAAAAAATATTTGCATTCCAGCATGCTAACCTTTCAAGCTATTTTTGCTTTGCTAATTTTGCAGCTGTAACCCTTAACGGTGAGGAAAAAATATTTGCATTCCAGCATGCTAACCTTTCAAGCTATTTTTGTTTCGCTAATTTTGCAGCTGTAACCCTTAACGGTGAGGAAAAAATATTAGCAGCATGCTAACCTTTCAAGCTATTTTTGTTTTGCTAATTTTACAGCTGTAACCCTTAACGGTGAGGAAAAAATATTAGCATTCCAGCATGCTAACCTTTCAAGCTATTTTTGTTTCGCTAATTTTGCAGCTGTAACCCTTAACGGTGAGGAAAAAATATTTGCATTCCAGCATGCTAACCTTTCAAGCTATTTTTGCTTTGCTAATTTTGCAGCTGTAACCCTTAACGGTGAGGAAAAAATATTAGCATTCCAGCATGCTAACCTTTCAAGCTATTTTTGTTTCGCTAATTTTGCAGCCGTAACCCTTAACGGTGAGAAAAAAATATTAGCATTCCAGCATGCTAACCTTTCAAGCTATTTTTGCTTTGCTAATTTTGCAGCTGTAACCCTTAACGGTGAGGAAAAAATATTAGCATTCCAGCATGCTAACCTTTCAAGCTATTTTTGTTTCGCTAATTTTGCAGCCGTAACCCTTAACGGTGAGAAAAAAATATTAGCATTCCAGCATGCTAACCTTTCAAGCTATTTTAGTTTCGCTAATTTTGCAGCTGTAACCCTTAACGGTGAGGAAAAAATATTTGCATTCCAGCATGCTAACCTTTCAAGCTATTTTTGCTTTGCTAATTTTGCAGCCGTAACCCTTAACGGTGAGGAAAAAATATTAGCATTCCAGCATGCTAACCTTTCAAGCTATTTTTGCTTTGCTAATTTTGCAGCCGTAACCCTTAAGAGTCATATAACTTGGTATTGGGGTCCTTCAGCCATTGGAGGGGCTGTCACGCCAAATTTCTTCCGGGGGGAAGGTTTTTGTAGGGGGGAAGAAATTTGGCGTGACAGCTCCTCACATCTTCACATTGTTTTAAATGGGAGCCTCCAACAAAAACAGCTATTCGGACCGAAAAAACGACAATTTCGCCATTAATTTGAGCGAGGATGAAAGATTTGTGTTTGAGGATATTGATAGCGACGGACTAGAGAAAAAAAAAAAAAACGCGATTGCATTGGGACGGATCCAGATGTTTTTAGACACATTTACTAGGATAATTCTGGGAAATCCCTTATCTTTCTATTGTGTTGCTAGTGTTTTAGTGAGTTTAACAGTACCTGATAGTCGGAGGTGTGTGTCCACGGGTGTCTTGACGCGCGGTGTCTGATGGAAGTCGACGGCAGTTTTATGGGCGGCACAAGCTCAGCTGATCTCCGGTAAGAAGCTACTTTTTACCACAATTTTCTCACCGAAACCTGCTGGTTGACATTCGGTCGGGATCCATGTTCGCTGTGATCCATAGTAAAGTTTCACCTCAGTGAATTTTAAACAAGGAATCACCGTGTGTTTGTGTGGCTAAAGGCTAAAGCTTCCCAACTCCATCTTTCTACTTTGACTTCTCCATTATTAATTGAACAAATTGCAAAGGATTCAGCAACACAGATCTCCAAAATACTGTGTAATTATGCGGTTAAAGCAGACGACTTTTAGCTGTGTGTGTGCGCAGCGCTCAGGTTTCCTAGCAGCCCGTGGCGTCAAGCGCACACGTCATCATTACGTGACGTTTTCAAGAAAAAACTCCCGGGAAATTTAAACTTGCAATTTAGTAAACTAAAAACTCTGTGTTAATATTTCCTCATTGATATATAAACTATCAGACTGCGTGGTGGGTAGTATTGGGTTTCAGTAGGCCTTTAAATCCTACTGAATAGCTCTTAATCTTCTTCCTTTTATGCGATTTCAAATTACCGGTATTGAAATCAGCCTCCTCCTTTTTGAAAATGATGACAGTGGAAGTGTCACTCGTGACGTCACCAGGCGGTAATACTAAGCATGCGCTATTTATTCTGGAAAGCGAGTTTGACCCGACAGTGGGTCTTAACCAGGGTTCGATCGAACCCTAGGGGTTCGGTGAGTCAACCTCAGGGGTTCGGCGGAGATCAAAACACACCCTGTTGGCATATTACAGATACGGCAACAGCTGACTGATTTGCAGGTGTGTAATTTGTTCTTTGAACAAGGTGATGTTCATGCATGGTTGATTTTGTGCACCAGTAAAAAAACATGGTAACACTTTAGTATGGGGAACATATTCACCATTAATTAGTTGCTTATTAACATGCAATTTAGTAACATATTGGCTCTTAACAAGTCATTAAGTACTAATTAATGCCTTATTCTGCATGGCCTTAACCCTAACCCTGACCCTAACCCTAACCAAATAACTCCAAATTAAGTCTTTAAGCGGTAGAAAATGGATGGATGGATGGAAGTCTTTATTACTTAGAATATGTTCTTAAGTGTCCAAATAAATCTAAATTAAGTCTTTGTTACTTAGAATATGTTCCCCTATAGTAGCGTTTCTCAAAGTGTGGGGAATAGAGACATGACAGGTGGGGCGCGAGGAACGGGAGGGAATTTCACTTAAAAAAAAAAGTTTATTATTATATTCTTGCGGCGGCAATGACCAAGAAGAACGCGGAATTGGAATATAATTACAACACTTTATGTGCATATTTATATCCTATTTACATATTTATATAATATGTAACTACAAACTCCATTCACAGACAGAGTCCCACTGCTTTTATGAGCGGTCAAGCGAGTCAAAAGCCGAAAAAATGTTTTATTTTTTATTTGTGGCGGCCGTAATTCTTTCGTGGCGAGCCGCCACAAATAAATGAATGTGTGGGAAACCCTGACTTGAATGTTACTTGATGTTCAATAAATTTGAAAATGTTAAGCTTGGCATTAGCGTTCTGTTGGGTCGATGGGGGCAGGTGGGGCTTGAAAACTCCCCGTTGTCCAAAGTGGGGGATGACAAAAAAAGTTTGAGAACCACTGCCCTATACTAAAGTGTCACCAAAAACAAACAACTTTGTCTTAAATTTGAAAAAATAAGGGTTCGGTGAATGCGCATATGAAACTATTGGGGTTCCAACAAGGTTAAGAACCACTGCTATATGCCCTGCGGCAATTCAAGGAAATACGGTATTTGCACGAGCTTTTTTCATTTTCTTCAGCAGCATATGCAGGATTTGAAAGCCAGCGATCCTTTTCTACCCCCCCACTTGACTATCTTTGCCTTCAACTGATGCGACGTCGTCTTGTTTTTTCCAGATTGAAGACGTGGCTGATGGAGCAGTGAAACCTCCACCTAATAAAATTCCCATTTTCTTCTTTGGAACTCATGAAACGTAAGAGACTATTTCATCCCACCTCTTTCATATTTTCTATAGAATGCTGCAAGATTTCCCATTTTAGAACGTTTTCAATTCCGTATTTGATTTACCATATGAGTTGGGAAATTGTGTTGGATGTAAATATAAACGGAATACAATTATTTGGAAATCATTTTCAACCCGTATTCAGTTGAATATGCTACAAAGACAACATATTTCATGTTCAAACTGATAAACAAAGTACAGTAATCAACATTGTGACAATATATTTACCTCCTACCTCTTCTTTTGTTTTTCAACATAAAATAATACAATATCAATATCAAAACTAAAGTGCAACCAACATTTTTTCAGGTTGAATTGACAATACCTGCTACGTTTTTTGCCATAGAAATAATACAATTACATGACAAATTGATACAAAAAATTACTGAGCAGTGGTTGGGCCTGCTACTACTCTTTATTTTCATAAACAGCTACAGTAGCAGAGGAAAGTCACAACAAATATAAACACCACAACACAATATCATAATGTCCTAACACAAAAACTGGGTCATCATTGTCACCGACGTCCCACTGGGTGTGAGTTTTCCTTGCCCTTATGTGGGCCTACCGAGGATGTGGTAGTGGTTTGTGTTGTGGTTTGTGCAGCCCTTTGAGACACTAGTGATTTAGGGCTATATAAGTAAACATTGATTGATTGATTGAAAAACTATAAGCCAAAACACGACAACACAAAAATGCAACAGAAGTGACAGTGGACAAGTTTTCACTTAACGACTTCCTGGGACCCGCCCGATTGTAGCTGAGATAGGCACCAGCGCCCCCGCGACCCCAAAGGGAATAAGCGGTAGAAAATGGATGGATGGATGGACTTCCTGGGAGAGAAAGTTGAAAACGGTGTAATAAATGAAGATGAAAAAGTATGTGACAACTTTTTCAGGCATAAATAACTGTTTTTACTTTATTAATAATACTATTATACTGTGTTGATGAAGTTGGTCCGCCGCCGTAACTTGTTCACATCCTTTGTGGCTTTATATTATTTTGTTGTGGCTTTGCAATATTGCCTATCTGAAAGTGGTTTTGTTGCAACTTATATCGTTTTGTCGCGTTTGTGTTAGTTGTGACTTTTCTCAGCCACCGCAGCTATCCGCCATTCTTGTTTTGATGGAGAGGACACCGCAGACAGATAGACTAAATGTTTAACGTCCTATTCAGTAAAAGCGTTACCCTTATATAAAGTCTGCCCTTCTTAAATCGAAAATATTCCTTAAAATTGATCGATTCCCTTTAAATTAATGTAGTACTTTTAACTAGGCGTATTAATTTTTTGTAGTTGTTTTGCTTCTAAATATTTTTTTCAATTACTACTGAAGTAATTCAATTGATGTTTTAATAAAAAAATAGTAATTAAGCAAAGATGGGACCTGCCGTCTTTGAAAAGACCACTAGGGGTTGCAATTTCCTGTACCGTAAAAAGGGCTATTTATATTTATATTGGGCTACAACCATTACAGTATTTTGTATTTCTATAGTGTTTTGTATATTGTACATGATTGCTTGTTATTTTTATTGGATAGTAGTCTGTTTATTTCAATTGTTAGTTTTTCCTTTATTACCTCTTGTGTTTTATATTTTACCCCATATTTGTTCCCACAACCGCACCTTAAGTTGGAGTCTTTAATCTCGTTATATGCAAATATAATGACAATAAAGTCTATTGTATTCTATTCTATTCTATTACTCAATTCAATCAGTTAATCTGATTCGAAAAAAAGCTTAAATTTTAAATGATTTTGCTTTGATTAATCGTTCAGTGTAAAAAAAATAGATAAATCCAGGACGCATAGAATAAGGTAAATCTAATTTAATAGAAGGTAGAAGAAAATAAAAGGTAATCAAAAGTAAAATGAGTAAATACAAGGTGAATAAAAGGTAAAAGAAGGTACATAAATGATATAAGATGGTACATAATGGGTAAAAAACAGTTACTTAAAAGGTAAAAGAAGGTCCATAGATGGTAAAATATGATACATTTAAGGTAGGAAAAGTAAATTAAATGCAAAATAAGGTATGTAGAAGGTAATAAAAGGTAAAAGAAGCTAAAATTAGTCAGTAAAAGGTCAATTAGGTTACATAAAAGGTAAAATAAGGTAAATTAAAAAAGGTTGAGAAAAGGTAAAAGTAGATCAATTAAAGGTAAATTGAAGGTAAAAGAAGCAAATGAAAGAAGGCTAATTAGCAGGTGAAATAAGCTTAAAGGAAAGGTGCATAGAAGGTAGATAAAAGGTAAAATAAGTTAAATAGAAGGTAAATACAAGGTAAAAGGTTAATAAACAAGTTGAATAGAAGGTAAATAAAAGGTAAAATGACTAGAATATCGTTAAAAGAAGGTACCTCGTGTGTATAAGAAAGAATATAGAAAGTAAAAGAAAGTAAATATAAAATAAATAGAAGGTAGTTTAAAGGTAATATAAGAAATAAACAGGGTGAATATAAGGTAAAAGAACTATAGAAGGTAAATAAAAGGTAAATTCAAATAAATACATGATAAAGTAAGGTAAATGAAAGGTAAAATAAGTTAAATATAAGGCAAATAAAGGGTAGAATAAGAAATATAAAAGGTAAAAGAAGAAAAATGAAGGTAAATAAAATGCAGTTGAGAGGCTCCAGTGACCCCCCCGCAACCCTGAAAGGGACAAACGGTAGAATATGGATGGATGGATAAAAGATACAATAAGGTACATAATAGGTAAATGAAAGGTAGAATAAGTTACTTAGAAGGCAAAAAAAGGTAATGAAGGTTATGGCAGATTGAAAAATATTTAATTTCAATTATTTTCCCTGAAACACATATTGAGGCTACAAAGTGTGTTTTACCCATTACTTCATTAATGGAACAAACTATTGGATGGATTACTAAAATAAACTACTTACTCAATGATTAAAATAATTGTTGGCTGCAGCCCGAGTCTGTAATAATCATGGATGAATGGTGCATGAATCCAAAAGGCTGTTGTAAATATGCTGAAGCAGTGAGGGAAAGCACACGCTGCCTTTGTAACGTTATTGTAATGACCTTCTTGCTATTAGGGTGTGTCTTACATGGTTTGACCAGCTGGAGCAGCACTTTCAACAGTCTTTTCTCCCGCAGTGCCTTTCTGGCAGCCAAGGATCTTTTTGCCTATGAAAAGTGTAAAGATCGCTACGGAAAGCCCAACAAAAGGAAAGGCTTCAACGAAGGCCTGTGGGAGATCCAGAACAATCCACACGCTTCCTACAGCGCTCCACCTGTGGTGAGCGTCTCTTCCAGGCCATATGGTGACCACGAACTGACCCCTACTTGCTGTGTCCTCAGCCCCCCAGCTCGTCTGACAGCGAAGGCAACAATGCCGGCGGAGGAAGCGATGACAACGAGGAGGACGACGAAGTAGAAGCCCCCGTGCCCAAGAAGGTGGACTCTGCAAGCGAGGCTGACTCGGATTCTGCCGGTGAGGACCGAGGAAAGGGAGGAAAAGGAGGCGGAGGCGGCGTGAAGCG
Source organism: Nerophis ophidion (assembly GCF_033978795.1). Classification (NCBI taxonomy): domain Eukaryota; kingdom Metazoa; phylum Chordata; class Actinopteri; order Syngnathiformes; family Syngnathidae; genus Nerophis; species Nerophis ophidion. The sequence goes on from NC_084632.1 coordinate 8,801,571, forward strand.
TAAACCGCAGCCTACTAAGGTAAATGTTTAGATTACCTTCAATTCTGGACTATAGCCGCAACTTTTTCCCTACACTTGAATCCTGTTAAACAGTGTATCTAATTTATGGATTTAATAATAATAACAATACAAATAGTTAAAAAATATAGGTAAATACACTGAGAAGGTGTGTTATTGTTTGTGCTACTGCGCTGTCTCTCGGGCGGGTTTGCTCACTGCAGGTGCTGCAATGCTCTTCTGTTTAGCGCAGGGGTCGGCAATCTTTACCACTCAAAGAGCCATTTCCACCCGTTTCACGAAATGAGGAACGCAACGGGAGCCGCAACTATTCTCGCCAATATCTGCTGGTGGTCACCCAGATGACAAGAATAAGGGCATGCTATGAAGCCATTGCCTTAAACACCTTCTACAACATGTACAAACTGCTTGCCAGTCCAGCAACATGTTGTGAGAGGCTTCCGCAGATGCACGCACACGACTTGATCATTTCGCGATATTGCCATATTTTTGCTGGAAGGATTTAGTAGAGAACATTGACGATAAAGTTCGCTACTTTTGGTCGCTAATAAAAAAGCCTTGCCTGTACCGGAAGTAGCAGACGATGTGCGCGTGACGTCACCGGTGTGAGGGCTCCTCACATCCTCACATTGTTTATAATCATAGCCTCCAGCAACAAGAGCTATTCGGACCGAGAAAGCGACAATTTCCCCATTAATTTGAGCGAGGATGAAAGATTCGTGGATGAGAAAAGTTAGTGAGGCACTAAAAAAAAGGGAAAAAAAAGAAAAGAAAAAGCGACGGCTCCGGGAGGAGGCAGTTGTAGCGTTTCCAATGTAATTAGACACATTTACTAGGATAATTCTGGAAAATCCCTTATCTGCTTTAAGTGTTAATAGTATTTTAGTGAGATTAGATGAGTAAAGTCATACCTGAAAGTCGGATGGCTGAGGTGAACGCCAATGAGGAGCCAAGATCACAGCTGCCTTTTTGACAGCTACAGGAGAAGGTCCCATAATCCACTGAAGTCTCCGGTAAGAGCCGACAATTTTCCCATCCAAAAACTTGCTGGTTGACGTAGAGAAACATGTTCGCTTGACCGCTCTGTGTTAAAGCTTCACAAGAAAAACAAAGAAACACCGGCCGTGTCTCGGTGCTAAAGACAGCTGCAATCCACCGCTTTCCACCAACAGCATTCTTCTTTATAGTCTCCATTATTAATTGAACACATTGCAAAAGATTCAGCAACACAGATGTCCAAATTACTGTGTAATTATGCAATGAAAAGAGACGACTTTTAGCCGTATGTGGTGCTGGGCTAATATGTCCCCTCCAACCAATAACGTCACAAACACGCGTCATCATTCCGTGACGTTTTCAACATGACACTCCGCGGGAAATTTAAAATTTTAATTTAGTAAACTAAACCGGCCGTATTGGCATGTGTTGCAATGTTAATATTTCATCATTGATATATAAAGACTGCGTGGTCGGTAGTAGTGGGTTTCTGTAGGCCTTCAATAACATTTGAGACTCTTTCCCCTGTTGTCACGTGTGAGTGGTGGGAGGAAAACTTTAAATCGTCTGGCGCCACCTCCTGGTTGGCACGTATGCATCTCTAGAATCCGATTATAAGACGAGCCGTGTATGTCGGGCTGTTCTTTTGGTATATTTGGGTCCGCACGGTACCTCGCATTTAAGGCTTCTGTGCTGTCTCGCAGCGTCCTCCTCCCCCGAAAAAGACTCGGCGCTCGTCAAGCGACAGAGACGCGGAGAGCGGAAGCCCGTCCGAGTCAGAAGCCACGCCTTCAGAGTCGGAATCGGGCAAGAACAGTGACCAGGTGGGGAACGTCACTGGTACGACCCCGCTAAGGTCCGATGAAGGCACTAATTGTTTCATGTGTGTTTTCTGCACCAGGATTTTACTCCCGAGAAGAAAACAGCAACAGGGCGAGTCGGAAAGAAGGCAGCAGGCAGAACAAAGAAAAAGGTAAATGATTCGCACGTTTACGTTGGGGCTGCACAAAAAAATGACCTTCTTGGTTCATACAAACATTACAGGAGGGAATCTTCAGGCACCTTACGATGCCATTTGATTCTTGGGCTGACCACCGGCAGGTGCACTGCTGGCCTAAAAATGTTACGTCCAAAAATCACAGACTGGTCATCAAAGTAATAAAAGATAATGTAGCAGCAGTGTATAGTTTTCCTTGGCTAGTCTTTTGTTGTGCACTAAAAGTGTTAATGCTGTAAGGGTTTGCTTATTACACACCAGCTGTTTGATTGTAAATGTTGATTTGAAGTTTTTATCAACACATTTGGAGGTGTTGAAAGCACCATGTAAAATTGCTGATTAAGGGAATTACATTTATATAGCGCTTTTCTCTAGTAACTCAAACCGCTTTACATAGTGGAACCCAATGTTTAAGTTCCATTTAAAGCAGTGTGGGTGGCACTGGGAGCAGGTGGGTCAAGTGTCCTGCAGCAGTGACTCGGATGGCGGAAGCAAGGAATCGAACCTGGAACCCTCAAGTTGCTAGCACGGCCACTTTACCAACCGAGTTATGCCTGCCCAAATGTTTGTCAATAGCAAAGCCAACAATATTAGACTCAAGCCAGCATGTTTTTGGAAAAGTGTAGCCTTACTCAACTTACGTTGGAGCGTTTTTTTGAAAATGGCAAGAGGTTCTTTGGCCAAGTCCACTCTCAGTGCTGCTGAAGTGATCACCAAGTGCTAAGAGCCCGCAACCACTCGCTAGCCACGCAGCGTAACATGGCACTGTTGGATTTGAGGTGATTTGAGGTGCCCGCTAGGACCGCCAGGATTTGGTCGGTGCCAAAAAAGTACCCATCCCTTCATACAAATACAATCCTTTTCAAATACATCACTAAAGAAAGTGAAAGCAAAAATAAATACTATCACCAGTAGCAATGCTAATAATAGGGTAATAATAACAATATTAAGTCATTTGATGTTATTCATCTTCATTTTTTTTTCTTAAAAATATTTTTTAGAACCTTTCTTTTTCTTATTTTTAAAATAATTCTCCAAAATTAGGGAATCAATTTAGAATCAAAATGAATAAATAAAAATCAAGATCTGGATGTGAATCGATTTTTTGAGCAGCCCTAACAAACAATGAACATGTCATTTGTAAATATTGCTGCTCTGTCGTCGACATGACGGCTGACACTTGATTGTCCCCCAGCGACACTTACCGGCCAGGACGTGCTGGCTCCACTAACCTGGTCCTAGCGTGTTGCATGAATTAACTGACTATTACGTGCATGAATGTATCGTGGATTGAGTGAGCGTGCCATCTTATTGACTGGATGGAATATTTTCATGCTTTCTATTCATCAGGATGTTTTTATTAGGACTCCCTCTGTTAATTTACCATATGAGTTGGGAGAATTTGTTAGATGTAAATATAAATGGAATACAATGATTTGCAAATCATTTTCAACCCATATTCAGTTGAATATGCTACAAAGACAACATATTTGATGTTCAAACTGATAAACTTTTTTTTTTTTTGCAAATAATCATTAACTTTAGAATTTGATGCCAGCAACACGTGACAAAGAAGTTGGGAAAGGTGGGAATAAATACTGATAATGTTGAGGAATGCTCAGCAAACACTTATTTGGAACATCCCACAGGTGTGCAGGCTAATTGGGAACAGGTGGGTGCCATGATTAGGTATAAAAACAGCTTCCATGAAATGCTAAGTAATTCACAAGGATAGGGTGAGGGTCACCACTTTGTAAGCAAATTGTCAAACAGTTTTCGAACAACATTTCTCAACGAGCTATTGCAAAGAATTTATGGATTTTACCATGTACGGTCTATAAAATCATCAAAAAGTTCAGAGAATCTGGAGAAATCACTGCATGTCAGCGATATTACGGACTTTTGATCCCTCAGACGGTACTGCATCAAAAACCGACATCCGTGTGTAAAGGAAATCACCACATGGGCTCAAGAATACTTCATAAAACCACTGTCAGTGCAAGTTAAAACTCTACTATGCAAAGCCAAACCCATTTATCAACAATATCCTGAAACGCCACCGGCTTGGCTGGTCCCGAGCTCACCTAAGATAGACTGATGTAAAGTGGAAAGGTGTTCTGTGGTCTGATGAGTCCACATTTCAAATTATATTTGGAAACAGAGGATGTGGTGTCCTCCAGAACAAAGAGGAAAATAAACATTTGGATTGTTATAGGCGCAAAGTTGAAAAGACAGCATCTGTGATGGTATGGGGGTGTATTAGTGCCCAAGGCATGGGTAACTTACACGTCTGTGAAGGCACCATTAATGCTGAAAAGTTCATACAGGTTTTGGAGCAACATATGTTGTCATCCAAGCAACGTTATCATGGACGCCCCTGCTTATTTCAGCAAGACAAGTGTTACAGCGTGGCTTCGTAAAAAAAGAGTGCGGGTATTTACCTGGCCCGCCTGCAGTCCAGACCTGTCTCCCATCGAAAATGTGTGGCGCATTATGAAGCGTGAAATACGAAAGCGGAGACCCCAGACTGTTGAAGAACTGAAGCTCTACATAAAACAAGAATGGGAAAGAATTCCACTTTCTAAGCTTCAACAATTAGTTTCCTCAGTTCTCAAACGTTTATTGAGTGTTGTTAAAAAGAAAAGGTGATGTAACACAGTGGTGAACATGCCCTTTCCCAACTACTTTGGCACGTGTTGCAGCCATGAAATTCTAAGTTAATTATTATTTGTGGAAAAAAAAATAAAGTTTGAGTTTGAACATCAAATATCTTGTGTTTGTAGTGCATTTAACTGAATATGGGTTTAAAAGGATTTGCAAATAATTGTATTCCGTTTATATTTACATCTAACACAATTTCCCAACTCATACGGAAACAGGGTTTGCATATTTATAGTTTATACATTTTAAATGTAATATGTATACCTTTTAATTGCAATGAATTTATTAATATATCTTTACATATCATTTATATATCGTATATTTAGTATATATACTTTTGAACTGCAATTAATTTATAAATAAATATGTATTACTGCCATTCAAAGGGTATTTGTCAACTGTGCTTCCGGGACCTCCCAAGAAGAATGGCAGAACAATCATTGGAGTTTTTTTGAAAACCAGACATTACTAAAACAAGTTTGTTGTGTTTTCTTTTGTCACGTTGCAGAAAGATTCATCCAACTCAGATTCAGACTCAGGATCTGCCTCGGAGAAAAAAGCAGCTGACAGCGACTCGGAGGACGAGAAGCCTCGACCGGCCGTGTCTGGTTCTGAGTCACAGTCAGGTTCCAAGTCCGACTCGGAATCAGACCCGCCTCCCCGCAAAGCTCCCCAGGCACGGAAAAAAGCCGCAGGTGAATACTTCGAAGACCTCCTCAATCCCACCAACACGTCGTTCTGTGAGGAAACAGTGCCTGGAGAATCTTTGGTGGTCTCTCCTATTTCTGAGGATGAGGTAGTTAAAAAGTTCCTCTGTGGATGAGATCCGCCCGGAGGGACTGTCTTCATTGGCAAGACTTTGCAAAATTGCGTAGACCGGGATGGTGGTTCCTCTCTTTAAGAAGGGGAACCGGAGGGTGTGTTCCAAATATCGTGGGATCCCACTCCTCAGCCTTCCAGGTAAAGTCAATTCAGCTGTTCTGGAGAGGAGGCTACACCGGATAGTCCAATCTCGGATTCAGGAAGATCAGTGTGGGGTTTGACATATTTGAGAGGAATAGGTCTTTTGTACATTTAGTAAAAGTTTAAGATCTTATAGAGTTGAAGTCATGAAAAATGGGAGCTAATACAAGTGTTGCAATTATATTTTAGTTCAGTTTATATTGATATTAGGGCTGCGAATCTTTGGGTGTCCCACGATTCGATTCAATATCGATTCTTGGGGTCACGATTCGATAATATATCGATTTTTTTCGGTTCTTGATTTAAAAACGATATTTTTCCGATTCAAAACAATTCTGTATTCATTCAATACATAGGATTTCAGCAGGATCTACCCCAGTCTGCTGACATGCAAGCAGAGTAGTAGATTTAAAAAAAAAAAAAAAAGCTTTTATAATTGTAAAGGACAATGTTTTTTCAACTGATTGCAATAATGTAAATTTGTTTTAACTATTAAACGAACCAAAAATATGACTTATTTTATCTCTTTGAAAATATTGGACACAGTGTGTTGTCAAACTTATGAGATGCGATGCAAGTGTAAGCCACTGTGACACTATTGTTCTATTTTTTTTATTTTTTATAAATGTCTAATGATAATGTCAATGAGGGACTTTTAATCATTGCTATGCTGAGATTATAACTAATATTGATACTGTTGTTGATAATATTCATTTTTGTTTCACTACTTTTGGTTTGTTCTGTGTCGTGTTTGTGTCTCCTCAACTGTTTATTGCAGTTCTGAGTGTTGCCGGGTCAGGTTTGGTTTTGGAATTGGATTGGATTGTTATGGTATTGCTGTGTAGTAGTTTGTTGGATTGATTAAAAAAATTATTATTATTTTTTTTTTAAATGAGAATTGATTCTGAATCGCACAACGTATTCGAATCGATTTTTTTCCCACACCCCTAATTGATTTGGTTTATCTCCTCATTATATTTTCACACGACCGTCTTTCCTTCCACAGAGAAACCTGCACCCAAGCCTCGGTCAAGAAAACCCAAAGCTGTGCCTCCAAAACGTGCGGTGGTGGCGGCAGCGTCGTCATCATCGTCAGACAGCGACAGGTGAGCCTGCTGCCCCGCTACAGAGTTTAATTGGTGTCTTGGTTACTAAAGCTTTTTTTTGACACTGAATTTATTAAACTTAATTGTTTGTGTTTGAATTTTGTCAACTGATTTTATTTTATTTTTTTATCAAATTATGCTGAATATGTCATTGGACAAAAAAAATCAGTGTATACAAATTCACTACATAAATAATTCAGTGTAAAAAAATAAATATTCACTGTAAAAAATGAGTGTTCAAAAATGTGTTGTATCAAAACATTTTCATTCAGTGACTAAAAATTCAGTGTTGAAAAATTCACTGCTTCATCAAGCAACACTCACTTTGGGTAAATTGAGGCCGGAACCAATGGATCCTGTCTCAGGAACTGCCAATGGGGTGTCAAGTTTGAAGTCATGCTACAGGTCACGGCTACCTTGCCTTAATACTACACAATAAATAATTTAATGTGGCCCGCTGCATGTTTTCAAACTATAGAAATGATTCCAATGGTTAAAATCTGCACTTTGAAAGTGAGACTGTGCCTCCATTCTTGTGGCTTGTCCCCACAGCGACAGCGAGCCTGACCGCATCAGCGAGTGGAAGAAACGAGACGAGGAACGCAGGAGGGAGCTGGAGGAGCGGCGGAAAAAGGAAGAAGCGGAGGAGCTGCGGAGGCTACGGGAGCGGGAGAAGGAGGAGGAGGAGAAGCGGAAAAGAGAAAAAGAGGTGAAGAAGGCCAGCGACAGTGACAGCAGCAGCTCAGAAGAAGGCGTCGACGATCACCCGTTGAAGAGGTCCAAGAAACCTCCTCCGCCACCCATCCCGGCGCCTTCGGACTCAGACTCTCCACCGCCAGCTGAGGTACTTGTTTTTTTGTTTTTTTTTAAACCACACAGATCGCAACAAGTTTAGTCTTGCACTTGTCCTTGTTGGTAAAGGTGAAGAAACCAGCCAAGAAGTCCGACAACCAAAACAAAGGCAGAATAAAGAAGGAGCGGAAGGAGAAAGTGCTGAAAGAGAAGAAGGCCAAACACTCGGATGAAAGATCCAGAACCAGGTGAGCTCACCGTCACATGACCGGCGCCACACACGTCATAAAAGTGGAGGCCTAAAAGTTTCTTGCTCTCTCTCTCTGGAGGTCCAAGCCGGAAAAACCCAAACATAAATCAGAGAGGGCTCCGCCCAAGAAAGTAGAGAAGAAAAAAGGTATGTCCTTTCCCGTTTGGACATTGACTTAAACTTCACAAGTTTGGTAATATTGTTTACTAATCTTAGGAATTCAGTGGCTCAATTTGAGATGTTCAAAACAAATTGGGGACGGCGTGGTGCATTTGGGAGAGTGGCCGTGCCAGCAACCTGAGGGTTCCTGGTTCGATCCCCACCTTCTACCCACCTGGTCACTTTCATTGTGTCCTTGAGCAAGACACTTCACCCTTGCTCCTGATGGGTCCTGGTTAGGGCCTTGCATGGCAGCTCCTGCCATCAGTGTGTGAATGTGGAAATAGTGTCAAAGCGCTTTGAGCACCTTGAAGGTAGAATAGTCAATTAACTATTCATCTCAAAAAGTAGATATAGTTGGGGTGTCCTATTCAGGGTTTCCCCCAGATTGCCACCTTATGTGTGGCTATGAAATCACATGTTTATGATGTCATGAGTTGTTTGATTGGCAATGATGCATATATATATTTTTTTATAAGGCTAAACAAATGTTTTACATATATTTAAAAACAAATCTGTTATTCTGCCCTTCATGAATGTTGGAATTTAGTTCGCTAAATATGTAAACAGTCCTTTGAATTAGAGATGAAAAAAAATGACTTCAGGTGTTTTGATGTTCCCCACAAATAAGCCGCTGTAAAAGTATGCACACTACGGAAAGTACATATATTGTACATGAATTGTTGAAATCACCTTGAATTGACTCTACAATTTGGAATAAACTGAAAATAAGCAATGTAATTATACAGGATGAAGGTTGGGTTTAATGCCACTAGCTTAATGCTAACGTAAAAAGTTAAAGTACCAATGATTGTCACATTGGCAAAATTATTCTTTGCATTTTGACCCATCACCCTTGATCATCCCCTGGGAGGTGAGGGGAGCAATGAGCAGCAGTGGTGGCCACGCCCGGAAATCATTTTTGGTGATTAAACCCCCAATTCCAAGCCTTGATGCTGAGCGTCAAGCAGGGAGGTAATGGCTCCCATTTTTATAGTCTTGGGTATGACTCGGCCGGGGTTTTAACTCACAACCTACCCATCTCAGGGCGGTCACTCTAACCACTGAGTACATTGCAGTTTCTTCAAAATAGCCACCCTTTGCTCACTCTTGGCATTCTCTCCGTGAGCTTCAACAGGTAGTCACCTGAAAGGGTTTTCACTTCACAGGTGTCATAGTTTTGATGTGACAATCTACAATGTAAATAGTCCTGAAAATTAAGAAAACACATTGAATGTACTGAGTTCCTCGTCCTCACGAAGTACAATGAAAAGTGTCCAAGTTGATTTGACTGTTCCTCATTTCAGAAGCGTCGCCAGAGGAGAAACTTCAAAAACTCCACACAGATATTAAGTTTGCACTGAAAGTGGACAACCCCGTAAGTTTGGTCTGACACAATCACGTCAGCCTGTAATCAATGCTGCATGGCCTCTGATGCCTTGTGAACCTGCAGGACATTGACAAGTGTCTCCAAGCCCTGGAGGAGCTTGAAGTGTTGCCTGTCACCGGCCAGATCCTGCACAAGAACGCCGATCTCATCGCCACGCTTAAAAAGGTAGCTCCTCCCACTGGCTTCAACACTGTAACATACATATTCAGCATGTTAAAAAGGTGTGTTAAAAAGGTGTGTTAAAAAGGTATCCACTGTGTTGAACACATACATATTCAGCATTTTAAAAAGGTGTGTTAAAAATGTATCCACTGTGTTGAACACATACATATTCAGCATGTTCAAAAGGTTAAAAAGGTGTGTTGAAAAGGTATCCACTGTGTTGAACACATGCATATTCAGCATGTTAAAAAAGTTAAAAAGATGTGTTAAAAAGGTATCCACTGTGTTGAACGCATACATATTCAGCATGTTAAAAAGGTTAAAAAGGTGTGTTAAAAAGGTATCCACTATGTTGAACACATACATATTCAGCATGTTAAAAAAGTTAAAAAGATGTGTTAAAAAGGTATCCACTGTGTTGAACACATACATATTCAGCATGTTAAAAAAGTTAAAAAGGTGTGTTAAAAAGGTATCCTCTGTGTTGAACACATACATATTCAGCATGTTAAAAAAGTTAAAAAGATGTGTTAAAAAGGTATCCACTGTGTTGAACACATACATATTCACCAAGTTCAAAAAGTTAAAAAGATGTGTTAAAAGGGCATCCACTGTGTTGAACACATACATATTCAGCATGTTAAAAAAGTTAAAAAGATGTGTTAAAAGGGCATCCACTGTGTTGAACACATACATATTCAGCATGTTAAAAAAGTTAAAAAGGTGCGTTAAAAATGTATCCACTGTGTTAAACACATACATATTCAGCATGTTAAAAAAGTTGAAAAGGTATCCACTTTGTTGATCACATACATATTCAGCATGTTAAAAAAGTTAAAAAGGTGTGTTGAAAAGGTATCCACTGTGTTGAACACATACATATTCAGCATGTTCAAAAAGTTAAAAAGATGTGTTAAAAATGTATCCACTGTGTTGAACACATGCATATTCAGCATGTTAAAAAAGTTAAAAAGGTGTGTTAAAAAGGTATCCACTGTGTTGAACACATGCATATTCAGCATGTTAAAAAAGTTAAAAAGGTGTGTTGAAAAGGTATCCACTGTGTTGAACACATACATATTCAGCATGTTCAAAAAGTTAAAAAGATGTGTTAAAAAGGTATCCACTGTGTTGAACATACATATTCAGCATGTTAAAAAAGTTAAAAAGATGTATTAAAAAGGTATCCACTGTGTTGAACACATGCATATTCAGCATGTTAAAAAAGTTAAAAAGATGTGTTGAAAAGGTATCCACTGTGTTGAACACATGCATATTCAGCATGTTAAAAAAGTTAAAAAGATGTGTTGAAAAGGTATCCACTGTGTTGAACACATACATATTCAGCATGTTAAAAAAGTTAAAAAGGTGTGTTAAAAAGGTATCCACTGTGTTGAACACATACATATTCACCATGTTAAAAAAGTTATAAAGATGTGTTAAAAAGGTATCCACTGTCTTGAACACCTACATATTCAGCATGTTAAAAAGGTTAAAAAGGTGTGTTAAAAAGGTATCCACTGTGTTGAACACATACGTATCAGGCATGTTAAAAAAGTTAAAAAGATGTGTTAAAAAGTTTTGTTAAAAAGGTATCCACTGTGTTGAACACATGCATATTCAGCATGTTCAAAAAGTTAAAAAGGTGTGTTGAAAAGGTATCCACTGTGTTGAACACATGCATATTCACCATGTTAAAAAAGTTAAAAAGATGTGTTAAAAGGGTATCCACTGTGTTGAACACATAATTCAGCATGTTCAAAAAGTTAAAAAGATGTGTTAAAAAGGTATCCACTGTGTTGAAGACAAACATATTCAGCATGTTAAAAAACTTAAAAAGGTGCGTTAAAAAGTTATCCACTGTGTTGAACACAAAGATATTCAGCATGTTAAAAAGATGTGTTAAAAAGGTATCCACTGTGTTGAACACATACATATTAAGCATGTTAAAAAGGTTAAAAAGGTGTGTTGAAAAGGTATCCACTGTGTTGAACACATGCATATTCACCATGTTAAAAAAGTTAAAAAGATGTGTTAAAAAGGTATCCACTGTGTTGAACATACATATTCAGCATGTTAAAAAATTTAAAAAGGTGTGTTAAAAAGGTATCCACTGTGTTGAACATACATATTCAGCATGTTAAAAAAGTTAAAAAGGTGTGTTAAAAAGGTATCCACTGTGTTGATTACATACATATTCAGCATGTTAAATAAGTTAAAAAGGTGTGTTAAAAAGGTATCCACTGTGTTGAACACATACATATTCAGCATGTTAAAAAAGTTAAAAAGGTGTGTTAAAAAGGTATCCACTGTGTTGATTACATACATATTCAGCATGTTAAAAAAGTTAAAAAGGTGTGTTAAAAAGGTATCCACTGTGTTGATTACATACATATTCAGCATGTTAAAAAAGTTAAAAAGGTGCGTTAAAAAGGTATCCACTGTGTTAAACACATACATATTCAGCATGTTAAAAAAGTTAAAAAGGTGTGTTGAAAAGGTATCCACTTTGTTGATCACATACATATTCAGCATGTTAAAAAAGTTAAAAAGGTGTGTTGAAAAGGTATCCTCTGTGTTGAACACATACATATTCAGCATGTTAAAAAAGTTAAAAAGATGTGTTAAAAAGGTATCCACTGTGTTGAACACATACATATTCAGCATGTTAAAAAAGTTAAAAAGGTGTGTTAAAAAGGTATCCACTGTGTTGATTACATACATATTCAGCATGTTAAAAAAGTTAAAAAGGTGCGTTAAAAAGGTATCCACTGTGTTAAACACATACATATTCAGCATGTTAAAAAAGTTAAAAAGGTGTGTTGAAAAGGTATCCACTTTGTTGATCACATACATATTCAGCATGTTAAAAAAGTTAAAAAGGTGTGTTGAAAAGGTATCCTCTGTGTTGAACACATACATATTCAGCATGTTAAAAAAGTTAAAAAGATGTGTTAAAAAGGTATCCACTGTGTTGAACACATACATATTCAGCATGTTAAAAAACTTAAAAAGGTGTGTTAAAAAGGTATCCACTGTGTTGATTACATACATATTCAGCATATTAAAAAAGTTAAAAGGTGTGTTAAAAAGGTATTCACTGTGTTGAACACATACATATTCAGCATGTTAAAAAAGTTAAAAAGGTGTGTTAAAAAGGTATCCACTGTGTTGAACACATACATATTCAGCATGTTAAAAAAGTTTAAAAGTTGTGTTAAAAAGGTATCCTCTGTGTTGAACACATACATATTCAGCATGTTAAAAAAGTTAAAAAGATGTGTTAAAAAGGTATCCACTGTGTTAAACACATACATATTCAGCATGTCAAAAAAGTTAAAAAGATGTGTTAAAAAGGTATCCACTGTGTTGAACACATACATATTCAGCATGTTAAAAAAGTTAAAAAGATGTGTTAAAAAGGCATCCACTGTGTTGAACATACATATTCAGCATGTTAAAAAAGTTAAAAAGATGTGTTAAAAATGTATCCACTGTGTTGAACACATACATATTCAGCATGTTAAAAAAGTTAAAAAGATGTGTTAAAAAGGTATCCACTGTGTTGAACACATACATATTCAGCATGTTAAAAAAGTTAAAAAGACGTGTTAAAAAGGTATCCACTGTGTTGAACACATACATATTCAGCATGTTCCATCCATCCATCCATCCATTTTCTACCGCTCATTCCCTTTTGTTCAGCATGTTAAAAAAGTTATAAATATATCCACCGTGTTGAACACATACATATTCAGCATGTTAAAAAAGTTAAAAAGGTGTGTTGAAAAGGTATCCACTTTGTTGATCACATACATATTCAGCATGTTAAAAAAGTTAAAAAGGTGCGTTAAAAAGGTATCCACTGTGTTGAACACATACATATTCAGCATGTTAAAAAAGTTAAAAAGGTGTGTTAAAAAGGTATCCACTGTGTTGAACACATACATATTCAGCATGTTTCAAAGGACGACAAAAAGCTTCACATTCCTTAAGTTTTGCAACATTTACTTGTTTGGAAGGGGCTTGGTTTTAGCATGAAGTATACTTTTTATACCAATCTGTTCCACTGATGCAGGTTTTCTATATAACTAATGGAAATATTAAACTGTCCCCATCAAAAGGTTTTATTGACAGCATCATTACACTGGAACCTGCTAAAAAGGGGATTTTTGCCCATCATTCACAATCCTAATGTGTACAAGAACACATATGTTTTTCTTCTTTTATGCATTCTAATTTGTAAAATATGGCAAGTACGCGGTGGCTTACAACTCTGACATGACAAAGTGACACCTCTGACAGTCACACTGTATGGACCATGACTTGATGACACCTCTGACAGTCACACTGTATGGACCATGACTTGATGACTTGACGCTCATACTGTATGGACCATGACTTGATGACTTGACGCTCACACTGTATGGACCATGACTTGATGACACCTCTGACGCTCACACTGTATGGACCATGACTTGATGACTTGACGCTCACACTGTATGGACCATGACTTGATGACACCTCTGACGCTCACACTGTATGGACCATGACTTGATGACTTGACGCTCACACTGTATGGACCATGACTTGATGACTTGACGCTCACACTGTATGGACCATGACTTGATGACACCTCTGACGCTCACACTGTATGGACCATGACTTGATGACTTGACGCTCACACTGTATGGACCATGACTTGATGACACCTCTGACACTCACACTGTATGGACCATGATTTGATGACTTGACGCTCACACTGTATGGACCATGACTTGATGACACCTCTGACGCTCACACTGTATGGACCATGACTTGATGACTTGACGCTCACACTGTATGGACCATGACTTGATGACTTGACGCTCACACTGTCTGCACCATGACTTGATGACACCTTTGACGCTCACACTGTATGGACCATGACTTGATGACTTGACGCTCACACTGTATGGACCATGACTTGATGACACCTCTGACAGTCACACTGTATGGACCATGACTTGATGACACCTCTGACACTCACACTGTATGGACCATGACATGATGACTTGACGCTCACACTGTATGGACCATGACTTGATGGCTTAATGACTTGACGCTCACACTGTCTGGACCATGACTTGATGACACCTTTGACGCTCACACTGTATGGACCATGACTTGATGACTTGACGCTCACACTGTATGGACCATGACTTGATGACACCTCTGACGCTCACACTGTATGGACCATGACTTGATGACTTGACGCTCACACTGTATGGACCATGACTTGATGACTTGACGCTCACACTGTCTGCACCATGACTTGATGACACCTTTGACGCTCACACTGTATGGACCATGACTTGATGACTTGACGCTCACACTGTATGGACCATGACTTGATGACACCTCTGACAGTCACACTGTATGGACCATGACTTGATGACACCTCTGACACTCACACTGTATGGACCATGACTTGATGACACCTCTGACGCTCACACTGTATGGACCATGACTTGATGACACCTCTGACACTCACACTGTATGGACCATGACTTGATGACACCTCTGACGCTCACACTGTATGGACCATGACTTGATGACTTGACGCTCACACTGTATGGACCATGACTTGATGACTTGACGCTCACACTGTATGGACCATGACTTGATGACACCTCTGACGCTCACACTGTATGGACCATGACTTGATGACTTGACGCTCACACTGTATGGACCATGACTTGATGACACCTCTGACACTCACACTGTATGGACCATGATTTGATGACTTGACGCTCACACTGTATGGACCATGACTTGATGACACCTCTGACGCTCACACTGTATGGACCATGACTTGATGACTTGACGCTCACACTGTATGGACCATGACTTGATGACTTGACGCTCACACTGTCTGCACCATGACTTGATGACACCTTTGACGCTCACACTGTATGGACCATGACTTGATGACTTGACGCTCACACTGTATGGACCATGACTTGATGACACCTCTGACAGTCACACTGTATGGACCATGACTTGATGACACCTCTGACACTCACACTGTATGGACCATGACATGATGACTTGACGCTCACACTGTATGGACCATGACTTGATGGCTTAATGACTTGACGCTCACACTGTCTGGACCATGACTTGATGACACCTTTGACGCTCACACTGTATGGACCATGACTTGATGACTTGACGCTCACACTGTATGGACCATGACTTGATGACACCTCTGACGCTCACACTGTATGGACCATGACTTGATGACTTGACGCTCACACTGTATGGACCATGACTTGATGACTTGACGCTCACACTGTCTGCACCATGACTTGATGACACCTTTGACGCTCACACTGTATGGACCATGACTTGATGACTTGACGCTCACACTGTATGGACCATGACTTGATGACACCTCTGACAGTCACACTGTATGGACCATGACTTGATGACACCTCTGACACTCACACTGTATGGACCATGACATGATGACTTGACGCTCACACTGTATGGACCATGACTTGATGGCTTAATGACTTGACGCTCACACTGTCTGGACCATGACTTGATGACACCTTTGACGCTCACACTGTATGGACCATGACTTGATGACTTGACGCTCACACTGTATGGACCATGACTTGATGACACCTCTGACAGTCACACTGTATGGACCATGACATGATGACTTGACGCTCACACTGTATGGACCATGACTTGATGACTTGACGCTCACACTGTATGGACCATGACTTGATGACACCTCTGACAGTCACACTGTATGGACCATGACTTGATGACTTGACATTCACACTGTATGGACCATGACTTGATGACTTGACGCTCACACTGTCTGGACCATGACTTGATGACACCTTTGACACTCACACTGTATGGACCATGACATGATGACTTGACGCTCACACTGTATGGACCATGACATGATGACTTGACGCTCACACTGTATGGACCATGACTTGATGACTTGACGCTCACACTGTATGGACCATGACTTGATGACACCTCTGACAGTCACACTGTATGGACCATGACTTGATGACTTGACATTCACACTGTATGGACCATGACTTGATGACTTGACGCTCACACTGTCTGGACCATGACTTGATGACACCTTTGACACTCACACTGTATGGACCATGACATGATGACTTGACGCTCACACTGTATGGACCATGACATGATGACTTGACGCTCACACTGTATGGACCATGACTTGATGACACCTCTGACTGTCACACTGTATGGACCATGACTTGATGACTTGACGCTCACACTGTATGGACCATGACTTGATGACACCTCTGACAGTCACACTGTATGGACCATGACTTGATGACACCTCTGACAGTCACACTGTATGGACCATGACTTGATGACTTGACAGTCACACTGTATGGACCATGACTTGATGACTTGACACTCACACTGTATGGACCATGACTTGATGACTCGACGCTCACACTGTATGGACCATGACTTGATGACTAGACGCTCACACTGTATTGACCATGACTTGATGAGTTTCCTCACACTGACTGAGTCCTTGTCGACTGAAGTGAGCAAATGAAACCTAAAGTGTAAAAAACCACAACAATAAAAGGGCATCATGTGATCTGTGTTCACATTAGTAGTAAAGTATATGATGTATCAAATAATATAATATCTGTTTGTGGTGAAGTGAATTATATTTATATAGCTCTTTTCTCTAGTGACTCAAAGCACTTTACATAGTGAAGGCCAATATCAAAGTTCCATTGAAAGCAGTGTGGGTGGCCCAAGGACACAACGGCAGTGACTAGGACGGCGGGGGCGGGAATCGAACCTGGAACCCTGAAGTCGCTGGCACGGCCGCTCTACCAACCGAGCTTTGAAATTGCTGTTGGAAATGTACGTTGTCTTCTCTGCTGCAGATCCGGCGCTACAAAGCCAGCCAGGCGGTGATGGAGAAGGCCAGTCAGGTCTACAACAAACTCAAGCTGCGCTTTGTGGGCAAAGCAGAGGTGGCAGCCAAGCCCAAAGGCGAGGACAAGGACAAGGACGAGGACAAGGACGAGGACAAGGAGGAGAAGAAGGAGAAGGAGGAGCAAGACACAGGTGGAACACTTTGATCTGCTCATGCAAAGGAGCACTACTGTATTGCTAAAAGATGCAAATGTTCCCCGGCTCCATTCCACCGCAGTCAACGGAGAGTCCGGACAGAAAGGAGAGGAAGCGAAAGATGAGAGTCATGACCACGCTGCTTCTAGTCCAATCAGGTCAGTCTTATAACATCACTCGGATTAATACACTTTAACTTGCTCAAAAGCTCAGCTGCGCTTGCCCGTCTTACACTTTATGCAATTGTTCCATCTGCAAGTTATTTGTGATGACAGCCACTTTGCGTCATGCGAAGGAAAAAACTCAAAATAATCCACCTCACCCTTGTCAAAAGCCAGGGTACGCATGCTCATACACCATCACATGTGCAACACAGACGTGTCACATAATCAATGCGATTTGATACACCCGCCAGTCATGAATGATAATTGCCACCCTGCACAATCAAAATGAAAAAGACTAAAAAAAAAAATCCACCTCACCCAGTCAAGAGCCAAGGTACACTTGCTTGGCCACAATGTCGTATAATTAATGTGATTGTTCCACCTGCCAGTTATTAATGATAATAGCCGCCTTACTTAATTAAATTAAATCAACTCGAAAGAATCCACATGAACTGGTCAAAAGCTAAAATGTGCTTGACTGTACAACATAGTTGTCTTATACTGTAGAATATACATTTGTTCTACTTTCAAATCCAACCATCCATCCATTTTCTACCGCTTGTCCCCTACGGGGTCACGGGAAGTGCTGGAGCCTATGAAAAAGACTCAAAATAATCCACCTCACCCGGTCAAAAGCCAAGGTACGCTTGCTCACACCCCATCACATGTGTAACGCAGACGTATTATATAATGAATGAGATAGTTCCACTTGCCAGTTATTCATGGTAACAGCCACTTTGCATAATATAAATGAAAAAGACTAAAAAAAAATCCACCTCAGCCATTCAAGACCTAATGTACACTCGCTCACCCACGATCACATTTGCAACACAGATGTATCCTAGAATTAATGCGATTTATATCATCTGCCGGTCATGAATGATAATTGCCACCCTGCACAATCGAAATGAAAAAGACTAAAAAAAAAAATCCACCTCACCCAGTCAAGAGCCAAGGTACACTTGCTTGGCCACAATGTCGTATAATTAATGTGATTGTTCCACCTGCCAGTTATTAATGATAATAGCCGCCTTATTTAATTAAATTAAATCAATTCAAAGCAATCCACATGAACCGGTCAAAAGCTAAAATGCGCTTGCCTGTACAACATAGTTGTCTTATACTGTAGAATATACATTTGTTCTACTTTCAAATCCAACCATCCATCCATTTTCTACCGCTTGTCCCTTATGGGGTTGTGGGAAGTGCTGGAGCCTATGAAAAAGACTCAAAATAATCCACCTCACCCAGTCAAAAGCCAAGGTACGCTTGCTCACACACCATCACATGTGTAACGCAGACGTATTATATAATGAATGCCAGTTATTCATGATAACAGCCACTTTGCATAATATAAATGAAAAAGACTAAAAGAAATCCACCTCAGCCATTCAAGAGCTAATGTACACTCGCTCACCCACGATCACATGTGCAACACAGACGTATCCTAGAATTAATGCGATTTGATACATCTGCCAGTCATGAATGATATTTGCCACCCTGCACAATCAAAATTAAAAACACAAAAAAAATCCACCTCACCCGGTCAAGAGCCAAGTAAGGTACACTTGCTTGGCCACAATGTCGTATAATTCATGTGATTGTTCCTCCTGCCAGTTATTAATGATAATAGCCGCCCTATGTAAAATTACAATACTCAAAAGTAATCTACTAGTCAAAAGCGATGGTGCGCTACCAGGCTTGCTTCTGTTAAACGTAGAGGTGTCATATCCTTCATGCAATTGCTCCACCTGCCAGTTAAGGATATTTGCCACCTTGTTTAACAGAAATACTCAAAGTAATCCACATCTACCGATCAAAGGTTTTGGTGCGCAACATAATTCATACAATTGCTCCACTTGCCAGGAATTAATGATAATTGCCGCAGTGCATAACATAAATGAGAAAGATTCAAAATTATCCACGTCAACCTGTCAAAAGCCATGGTGCACTTGCTCCTGTGCAACATAGAGCTTTCATACTATTTATGCAATTGTTCCACCGGCCAGTTACTGTTGATAACAGCCACTCTGTGAAGGCACATTACCAACGTGTCATAGAAATAACACAATCGCTACACCTACCAGGTGTTAATGCAGTGGTTCTTAACCTTGTTGGAGGTACCGAACCCCAGCAGTTTCATAAGCACATTCACCGAACCCTCCTTTAGTGGAAAAAAAAATAAATAAATTTTTTTCAAATTCAAGACAAAGTTATATGTTTTGGTAACACTTTAGTATGGGGAACATATTCTAAGTAACAAAGACTTAATTTAAAAGGCTAAGGGCCAGGGTTAGAGGGTTAGGGTTATAATAAGGCCATGCCGAATAAGGCATTAATAAGTACTTAATAATGACTACTTAAGAGCCAATATGCAGAGGTGGGTAGTAACGCGCTACATTTACTCCGTTACATCTACTCGAGTAACTTTTGGGATGAATTGTACTTCTAAGAGTAGTTTTTGTGCTACATACTTTTACTTTTACTTGAGTATATTTATAGAGAAGAAACGCTACTTTTACTCCGCTCCATTTATCTACAATCAGCTCGTTACTCGCTACTTTTTTTTTAATCGATCTGTTAATGTTTGTTTTGGTTTTGTCAGACACACATTCAAAGTAGGATCTACGCATGTCTGCGTTTCACCAATCACATGCAGTCACTGGTGACGTTGGACCAATCAAACAAAACCAGGTGGTCACGTGACCGTCACACGTTCAACCCGACTTAAACAAGTTGAAAAACTTATTGGGGTGTTATCATTTAGTGGTCAATTGTACTGTACTGTGCAGTCTACTAATAAAAGTTTCAATCAATCAATCAAAAATGTAAAGGAAAAAAGACACTTTTTATTTCAACCGTACTTCCCGTCACAAGCCTAAAGACTGATCGCACAGTTCCTGTCTTCACAATAAAAGTGCCGCTCTATCGCGCCTGCGCTAACAAAATAAGAGTCTCTGAAAGCCAGCGCGAACAAGCTAGCAAACCGATGTATTTCTTGTAAAGTGTATAAAAACGAATATGGAAGCTGGACAAATAAGATGCCAAAAACCAAATACCATGTGGTATTAGACAGAAAGGAGGAACTTTTTTTCTCCTCCTTTTGAAAACATGGACATTATCAGCACTATACTGTCTGATTCCAATCAATGCAAATCATCAGAATCAGGTAATACACCAACTTATATTCTTGTCTTCATTAAAGATAGGAATCTATATGTTAAACATGCATGTATATTCATTAAAACACCTTTAACATGTCAACAAAAACGGCAAAATAAGTACATATAAATTATATACTGTATATATAAATATGTGTATATATATATATATATACATATATGATATGTGTGTATGTATATGTATATATATACATACACTGTGTATGTGTATGTATATATGAGGTAGATCACCTCGACTTGGTCATTTATTAAGTTAATTGATTAACGTTGAAAAACTTATTGGGGTGTTACCATTTAGTGGTCAATTGTACGGAATATGTACTGTACTGTGCAATCTACTAATACAAGTTTCAATCAATCAATGAATGCCTACTGAGCCTATGGTGCTATTAAGTTATTGTGGCTCAATGTGCCTTCTTTTTTTTTATTTTAATGTATTATTATTTAATATATATTATTGTTTTAGTTGCTTAAGAGATATTGTTGGCTCTAAATTTGCTCATTGCTATTTTTATGTTTTTGTGCATTATTTGTTGCCGTAATCATTAAACGAACAGGTTATTCATCAGTTACTCAGTACTTGAGTAGTTTTTCACAACATACTTTTTACTTTTACTCAAGTATATATTTGGGTGACTACTCCTTACTTTTACTTGAGTAATACATCTCTAAAGTAACAGTACTCTTACTTGAGTACAATTTCTGGCTACTCTACCCACCTCTGCCAATATGTTACTAATTTGCATGTTAATAAGCAACTAATTAATGGTGAATATGTTCCCCATACTTAAATAAATAAATAAATGGGTTGTACTTATATAGCGCTTTTCTACCTTCAAGGTACTCAAAGCGCTTTGACACTACTTCCACATTTACCCATTCACACACACATTCACACACTGATGGAGGGAGCTGCCATGCAAGGCGCCAACCAGCACCCATCAGGAGCAAGGGTGAAGTGTCTTGCTCAGGACACAACGGACGTGACGAGGTTGGTACTAGGTGGGGATTGAACCAGGGACCCTTGGGTTGCCCACGGCCACTCTTCCACTGCGCCACAGCGTCCCTTAAGTGTTACCATGTTTTTTTACGGGTGCACAAAATGAAGCGTGCATGAACATCACCTTGTTCAAGGAACAAAACCAACACAGTGCATAAACTCACAACAAATGACACACCTGCAAATTAGTGTGACCTCAGCTGTTGCCGTATCCGTAATACGCAGATAGGGAGAAGTTTTTATTTACACGATGAGTCGGGTGTGTTTTGACCTCCGCCGAACCCCTGAGCCCGACTAACCGAACCCCTAGGGCAGGGGTCACCAACGCGGTGCCCGCGGGCACCAGGTCGCCCGTAAG
The DNA here is from genome assembly GCF_033978795.1 of Nerophis ophidion. Lineage (NCBI taxonomy): Eukaryota > Metazoa > Chordata > Actinopteri > Syngnathiformes > Syngnathidae > Nerophis > Nerophis ophidion. Next base: position 8,823,911 of record NC_084632.1, read on the forward strand.
GACCAGATGAGTCGCCCGCTGGCCTGTTCTAAAAATAGCTCAAATAGCAGCACTTACCAGTGAGCTGCCTCTATTTTTTAAATGTTATTTATTTACTAGCAAGCTGGTCGCGCTTTGCTCTACATTTTTAATTCTAAGAGAGACAAAACTCAAATAGAATTTAAAAATCCAAGAAAATATTTGAAAGACTCGGTCTTTGCTTGTTTAAATAAATTAATTTATTTTTTTTACTTTGCTTCTTATAACTTTCAGAAAGACAATTTTAGAGAAAAAATACAACCTTAAAAATGATTTTAGGATTTTTAAACACATATACCTTTTTACCTTTTAAATTCCTTCTTCTTCTTTCCTGACAATTTAAATCAATGTTCAAGTAATTTTCTTTTTATTTATTGTAAAGAATAATAAATACATTTTAATTTAATTCTTCATTTTAGCGTCTGTTTTTTCGACGAAGAATATTTGTAAAATATTTCTTAAAACTTATGATTAAAATTCAAAAAAATTATTCTGGCAAATCTAGAAAATCTTTGGAATCAAATTTAAATCTTATTTCAAAGTCTTTTGAATTTCTTTTAAAAAAATTGTTCTGGAAAATCTAGAAAAATATAATGATTTGTCTTTGTTAGAAATATAGATTGGTCCAATTTGTTATATATTCTAACAAAATGCAGATTGGATTATAATCTTTTTAAAACATGTCATCAAAATTCTAAAATTAATCTTAATAAGGAAAAATTACTAATGATGTTCCATAAATTCTTTAAAAAAAAATTCAAAAAGATTCGAATTAGCTAGTTTTTCTCTTCTTTTTTTCGGTTGAATTTTGAATTTTAAAGTGTCGAAATTGAAGATAAACTATGTTTCAAAATTAAATTTTAAATTTTTTCCTGTTATTTCCTCTTTTAAACCGTTAAATTAAGTGGTTTTTTTAATCATTTATCCTCTACAAAAAACCTTCCGTAAAAGGAAAAAAAATGTACGAAGGAATAACATATATATATATATATATATTAGGGGTGTAACGGTACACACAAATTTCGGTTCGGTACGTACCTCGGTTTAGAGGTCACGGTTCGGTTCATTTTCGGTACAGTAAGAAAACAACAAAATATAAATTTTTGGGTTATTTATTTACCAAATTTGTAAACAATGGCTTTATCCTTTTAACATTGGGAACACTATAATAATTCTGCCCACGTTAATCCACATTAAACTGCCTCAAGTTGTTGCTTAGATTAAATAAAATGAATAAAACTTTCTTCTACATATAAAAAGTGCAACATTTAACAGTTTCAAGTCAATTCATCATGCTTAATGTATTACAGCATTTGGGAAGCCTGTAGTTGACTTTTATTATACACGCACACACAAACGCACGCACACAGCAAAATGAGCTAACGTAACGCTAAAAGCTAATTAGCCTTCACCTCAACCCAGAACTATGAGCGAGCTGAGCTGCAGTTTAAGTTTCTAGAAGGTCAACGGGTTCATAGTGATGTTAGTAGTAGTCGTGACTGGGAAGTTTTTTTTACAATTTGGGGAGTGTACGATGTCATTCTAAATACATATCTGCTCATCTCGACGCCGGAGCACTGACAACATGTGCTCTGAATACGCACTGCCGATTGGCTGTTACATTGCTCTGAATACGCACTGCTGATTGGCTTTGTATGTAACCAATCAGATGGTTGTGTGGGCGGGACAATGCTGGGTGCTCACTGCTCAGACAGAGGCAGAAAGCAGAGCAGCTTGTTAAGACTTTAGTGTACAAACTCGTTCGATACACCCTCGTACCGTTACACCCCTAATATATATATATATTTTTTTATTTCTTTATTAAAGGTAAATTGAGCAAATTGGCTATTGCTGGCAATTTATTTAAGTGTGTATCAAACTGGTAGCCCTTCGCATTAATCAGTACCCAAGAAGTAGCTCTTGGTTTCAAAAAGGTTGGTGACCCCTGCCCTAGAGTTCGATTGAACCCAGGTTAAGAACCACTGTATTAATGATAATTGCCACAAAAACACAACACAACAAATTGTTCTTTTCTTGTTATTCAATTCAACTTTATTTTCAGCACTTTTGTTTTTTAATCCGCAAAAAAAAAGCAACCGAAAAGTCCAAAAGATTGTGCTAACGTTGTCCTCAGGCGCAGCCTCGACAGTCCGCCCCAGACCAACGACTTTGCCCAAGCTGACAACGACGACAACAACAACAACAACAACAACGACATCTCTGCAGAGACACGAGCGTCCCCAGTGGAAAGTTAAAAGAAGGAAGGAAAGAGCAGTGCAGTGGACCAAGGCGGTGGAAGAGGAGGAGTCAGACACCCTTTCTGACCCTTTTGTCACACGTGTAAAGAAGCCTTGGTATACTTTACTTGGTGTGGCTTCTTGCACACCATCCTGACCTTTGTCACGCGTGTAAAGAAGCCTCGGTATACTTTGTGTCACACACACGTCTTCTCTCACACCATCCGGCCTTTTTTTTTTTATTCCTACTGTAGAATGAATCCATGCTGCCGCAGGTATGCTTTCAGCCAAACATTTCACTTTGACATCATGGAGCAGCCCTGACACCTGTTGGCTTCCTTTTTGTAGCCCATATTAATAATATCTCACACACACAGCACTCGTCTGTTTGTAGTACTGCTTGTCTTAAGTTTGTGTCTGCTTTTCTTTTTTAATCTGATCCAGAATGATATGTAAGACAATGAAGAGTTCAAGTCCAACTAATGTCTTCTGACTTTTTTATATATATATATATATATATATACATATATATATATATATACATATATATATATATATATATATATATATATATATATATATTCCTCTTTTGACACATTGCTTCTATTAATGTGGTGTTATTGCACCCTGTGATGTGCGAGTCTGCTAATGTTCACCACAAAGTGTAGCTGCAGACTAAAATGGAATTCTCCTGAATAAACCAAGTAGAGCAGCAGGTGTTATAACTGCTGTGTGAGCGTGTTCAAAACTCCCTACTTCACACTTTGATGATACAAAATACCTTATTTTGCGGCCCCCACCTTACTATAAAAGTTTATTGTTAGCGCGGCTCGCAAGTTTTACATGAAGGGTTGCTTGACAGCGTTGTGTGCGGAGCTGAAGGAATCTACCAATCACAGTGTGGTATGTCTGGTATAGCCAATACGGGACTAATTGTGGTACCGTAACTGTAAACTCCACAGCGAGCCCCCCCACTCCAAAAAACGTTCTGGGTTGCCTACCCCTGCATAAGTGGAAAAGCGGCAAATGAGCAAAAGCGACAGAAACGTTGCCATATATATATATATATATATATATATATATATATATATATATATATATATATATATTCCTCTTTTGACACATTGCTTCTATTAATGCGGTGGTATTGCACCCTGTGATGTGCGAGTCTGCTAATGTTCACCACAAAGTGTAGCTGCAGACTAAAATGGAATTCTCCTGAATAAACCAAGTAGAGCAGCAGGTGTTATAACTGCTGTGTGAGCGTGTTCAAAACTCCCTACTTCACACTTTGATGATACAAAATACCTTATTTTGCGGCCCCCACCTTACTATAAAAGTTTATTGTTAGCGCGGCTCGCAAGTTTTACATGAAGGGTTGCTTGACAGCGTTGTGTGCGGAGCTGAAGGAATCTACCAATCACAGTGTGGTATGTCTGGTATAGCCAATACGGGACTAATTGTGGTACCGTAACTGTAAACTCCACAGCGAGCCCCCCCACTCCAAAAAACGTTCTGGGTTGCCTACCCCTGCATAAGTGGAAAAGCGGCAAATGAGCAAAAGCGACAGAAACGTTGCCATATATATATATATATATATATATATATATATATATTCCTCTTTTGACACATTGCTTCTATTAATGCGGTGGTATGGCACCCTGTGATGTGCGAGTCTGCTAATGTTCACCACAAAGTGTAGCTGCAGACTAAAATGGAATTCTCCTGAATAAACCAAGTAGAGCAGCAGGTGTTATAACTGCTGTGTGAGCGTGTTCAAAACTCCCTACTTCACACTTTGATTAGACACTGTTGGCGCCATAAAGCATTTGGCTCTGCTCCTTAAATACTATGTTATTATTCAATTTCCGGCAGATTATTGCTTTAAAACAGGGGTCTCAAACACGCGGCCCGCGATACCTTATTTTGCGGCCCCCACCTTACTATAAAAGTTTATTGTTAGCGCGGCTCGCAAGTCTTACATGAAGGGTTGCTTGACAGCGTTGTGTGCGGAGCTGAAGGCATCTACCAATCACAGTGTGGTATGTCTGGTATAGCTAATACGGGACTAATTGTGGTACCGTAACTGTAAACTCCACAGCGAGCCCCCCCACTCCAAAAAACGTTCTGGGTTGCCTACCCCTGCATAAGTGGAAAAGCGGCAAATGAGCGAAAGCGACAGAAACGTTGCCATATATATATATGTATATATATTCCTTTTTTGACACATTGCTTCTATTAATGCGGTGTTATTGCACCCTGTGATGTGCGAGTCTGCTAATGTTCACCACAAAGTGTAGCTGCAGACTAAAATGGAATTCTCCAGAATAAACCAAGTAGAGCAGCAGGTGTTAATACTGCTGTGTGAGCATGTTCAAAACTCCCTACTTCACACTTTGATGAGACAAAATACCTTATTTTGCGGCCCCCACCTTACTATAAAAGTTTATTGTTAGCGCGGCTCGCAAGTTTTACATGAAGGGTTGCTTGACAGCGTTGTGTGCGGAGCTGAAGGAATCTACCAATCCCAGTGTGGTATGTCTGGTATAGCCAATACGGGACTAATTGTGGTACCGTAACTGTAAACTCCACACCGAGCCACCCCACTCCAAAAAACATTCTGGGTTGCCTACCCCTGCATAAGTGGAAAAGCGGCAAATGAGCGAAAGCGACAGAAACGTTGCCATATATATATATATATATATATTCCTCTTTTGACACATTGCTTCTATTAATGCGGTGTTATTGCGCCCTGTGATGTACGAGTCTGCTAATGTTCACCACAAAGTGTAGCTGCAGACTAAAATTGAATTCTCCTGAATAAACCAAGTAGAGCAGCAGGTTTTATAACTGTTGTGTGAGCGTGTTCAAAACTCCCTACTTCACACTTTGATGAGACAGTGTTGGCGCCATAAAGCATTTGGCTCTGCTCCTTAAATACTATGTTACTATTCAACTTCCGGCAGATTATTGCTTTAAAACAGGGGTCTTAAACACGTGGCCCGCGAGACCTTATTTTGCGGCCCCCACCTTACTATAAACGTTTATTGTTAGCGCGGCTCGCAAGTTTTACATGAAAGGTTGCTTGACAGTGTTGTGTGCGGAGCTGAAGGAATCTACCAATCACAGTGTGGTATGTCTGGTATAGCCAATACGGGACTAATTGTGGTACCGTAACTGTAAACTCCACACCGAGCCCCCCCACTCCAAAAACGTTCTGGGTTGCCTACCCCTGCATAAGTGGAAAAGCGCCAAATGAGCGAAAGCGACAGAAACGTTGCCATATATATATATATATATATATATATATATATTCATATATTCCTCTTTTGACACATTGCTTCTATTAATGCGGTGTTATTGCATTCTGTGATGTGCGAGTCTGCTAATGTTCACCACATAGTGTAGCTGCAGACTAAAATGGAATTCTCCTGAATAAACCAAGTAGAGCAGCAGGTGTTATAACTGCTGTGTGAGCGTGTTCAAAACTCCTTACTTCACACTTTGATGGGACAAAATACCTTATTTTGCGGCCCCCACCTTACTATAAAAGTTTATTGTTAGCGCAGCTCGCAAGTTTTACATGAAAGGTTGCTTGACAGTGTTGTGTGCGGAGCTGAAGGAATCTACCAATCACAGTGTGGTATGTCTGGTATAGCCAATACGGGACTAATTGTGGTACCGTAACTGTAAACTCCACACCGAGCCCCCCCACTCCAAAAACGTTCTGGGTTGCCTACCCCTGCATAAGTGGAAAAGCGCCAAATGAGCGAAAGCGACAGAAACGTTGCCATATATATATATATATATATATATATATATATATATATATACATATTCCTCTTTTGACACATTGCTTCTATTAATGTGGTGTTATTGCACCCTGTGATGTGCGAGTCTGCTAATGTTCACCACAAAGTGTAGCTGCAGACTAAAATGGAATTCTCCTGAATAAACCAAGTAGAGCAGCAGGTGTTATAACTGCTGTGTGAGCATGTTCAAAACTCCCTACTTCACACTTTGATGAGACACTGTCGGCGCCATAAAGCATTTGGCTCTGCTCCTTAAATGCTATGTTACTATTCAACTTCCGGCAGATTATTGCTTTAAAACAGGGGTCTTAAACACGTGGCCCGCGAGACCTTATTTTGCGGCCCCCACCTTACTATAAACGTTTATTGTTAGCGCGGCTCGCAAGTTTTACATGAAGGGTTGCTTGACAGTGTTGTGTGCGGAGCTGAAGGAATCTACCAATCACAGTGTGGTATGTCTGGTATAGCCGATACGGAACTAATTGTGGTACCGTAACTGTAAACTCCACAGCGAGCCCCTCCCCCACTCCAAAAACGTTCTGGGTTGCCTACCCCTGCATAAGTGGAAAAGCGGCAAATGAGCGAAAGCGACAGAAACGTTGCCATATATATATATATATATATTCCTCTCTTGACAAATTGCTTCTATTAATGCGGTGTTATTGCACCCTGTGATGTGCGAGTCTGCTAATGTTCACCACAAAGTGTAGCTGCAGACTAAAATGGAATTCTCCTGAATAAACCAAGTAGAGCAGCAGGTGTTATAACTGCTGTGTGAGCATGTTCAAAACTCCCTACTTCACACTTTGATGAGACACTGTCGGCGCCATAAAGCATTTGGCTCTGCTCCTTAAATACTATGTTATTATTCAACTTCCGGCAGATTATTGCTTTAAAACAGGGGTCTCAAACACGCGGCCTGCGAGACCTTATTTTGCGGCCCCCACCTTACTATGAACGTTTATTTTTAGCGCGGCTCGCAAGTTTTACATGAAGGGTTGCTTGACAGCGTTGTGTGCGGAGCTGAAGGCATCTACCAATCACAGTGTGGTATGTCTGGTATAGCCAATACGGGACTAATTGTGGTACCGTAACTTAAACTCCACAGCGAGCCCCCCCACTCCAAAAACGTTCTGGGTTGCCTACCCTGCATAAGTGGAAAAGCGGCAAATGAGTGAAAGCGACAGAAACTTTGCCATATATATATATATATATATATATATATATATATATATATATACATATTCCTCTTTTGACACATTGCTTCTATTCACACTTTGATGAGACAAAATACCTTATTTTGCGGCCCCCACCTTACTATAAAAGTTTATTGTTAGCGCGGTTCGCAAGTTTTACATGAAGGTTGCTTGACAGCATTGTGTGCGGAGCTGAAGGAATCTACCAATCACAGTGTGGTATGTCTGGTATAGCCGATACGGGACTAATTGTGGTACTGTAACTGTAAACTCAACAGCGAGCCCCCCCCACTCCAAAAACGTTCTGGGTTGCCTACCCCTGCATAAGTGGAAAAGCGGCAAATGAGCGAAAGCGACAGAAACGTTGCCATGGAGACAAGAGTTTTCTGCTAATAGTCGGTAGTTTGTGGGGTGTGTGTAGATAGTTAATTCCCACAACAGAAAGTCTGCTAATAGTCGGTAGTTTGCGAGGTGTGTGTAGATAGTTAATTCCCACATCAGAAAGTCTGCTAATAGTCGGTAGTTTTCAGGGTGTGTGTAGATTAATTTCCAAAGCAGAATGTCTAATAGTCAGTAGTTTGCGGGGTGTGTGTAGATAGTTAATTACCACAGCAGAAATCTGCTAATAGTCGGTAGTTTGCGGGGTGTGTGTAGATAGTTAATTCCCACAGCAGAATTTTTAATAGTCAGTAGTTTGCGGAGTGTGTGTAGATAGTTAATTCCCACAGAAAAAATCTGCTAATAGTCGGTAGTTTGCGGGGTGTGTGTAGATAGTTAATTCCCACAGCAGAATGTCTAATAGTCAGTAGTTTGCGGGGTGTGTGTAGATAGTTAATTCCCACAGCAGAATGTCTAATAGTCAGTAGTTTGCAGTGTGTGTGGATAGTTAATTCCCACAACAGAGAGTCTGCTAATAGTCGATAGTTTGCGGGGTGTGTGTAGATAGTTAATTCCCACAGCAGAAATCAGCTAATAGTCGGTAGTTTGCGGGGTGTGTGTAGATAGTTAATTCCCACAGCAGAAATCTGCTAATAGTCGGTAGTTTGCGGGGTGTGTGTAGATAGTTAATTCCCACAGCATAATGTCTAATAGTCGGTAGTTTGCGGGGTGTGTGTAGATAGTTAATTCCCACAGCAGAAAGTCTGCTAATAGTCGGTAGTTTGCGGGGTGTGTGTAGATAGTTAATTCCCACAGCAGAAATCTGCTAATAGTCGGTAGTTTGCGGGGTGTGTGTAGATAGTTAATTCCCACAGCAGAATGTCTAATAGTCAGTAGTTTGCAGTGTGTGTGGATAGTTAATTCCCACAACAGAGAGTCTGCTAATAGTCGATAGTTTGCGGGGTGTGTGTAGATAGTTAATTCCCACAGCAGAATGTCTAATAGTCGGTAGTTTGCGGGGTGTGTGTAGATAGTTAATTCCCACAGCAGAATGTCTAATAGTCGGTAGTTTGCGGGGTGTGTGTAGATAGTTAATTCCCACAGCAGAATGTCTAATAGTCAGTAGTTTGCGGGGTGTGTGTAGATAGTTAATTCCCACAGCAGAATGTCTAATAGTCAGTAGTTTGCAGTGTGTGTGGATAGTTAATTCCCACAACAGAGAGTCTGCTAATAGTCGATAGTTTGCGGGGTGTGTGTAGATAGTTAATTCCCACAACAGAGAGTCTGCTAATAGTCGATAGTTTGCGGGGTGTGTGTAGATAGTTAATTCCCACAGCAGAATGTCTAATAGTCAGTAGTTTGCAGTGTGTGTGGATAGTTAATTCCCACAACAGAGAGTCTGCTAATAGTCGATAGTTTGCGGGGTGTGTGTAGATAGTTAATTCCCACAGCAGAAATCAGCTAATAGTCGGTAGTTTGCGGGGTGTGTGTAGATAGTTAATTCCCACAGCAGAAATCTGCTAATAGTCGGTAGTTTGCGGGGTGTGTGTAGATAGTTAATTCCCACAGCATAATGTCTAATAGTCGGTAGTTTGCGGGGTGTGTGTAGATAGTTAATTCCCACAGCAGAAATCTGCTAATAGTCGGTAGTTTGCGGGGTGTGTGTAGATAGTTAATTCCCACAGCAGAAATCTGCTAATAGTCGGTAGTTTGCGGGGTGTGTGTAGATAGTTAATTCCCACAACAGAAAGTCTGCTAATAGTCGGTAGTTTGCGGGGTGTGTGTAGATAGTTAATTCCCACAGCAGAAATCTGCTAATAGTCGGTAGTTTGCGGGGTGTGTGTAGATAGTTAATTCCCACAGCAGAATGTCTAATAGTCGGTAGTCTGCGGGGTGTGTGTAGCACTTTAATGGGTGTGTGTAATGCTCCAGTCAGCTGACTTCACCAGACGCCATTTTGTCGGCCATTTCCTCCATTGAGTCTGAAGCTTCCCCGCCGCACAGGACGCTCCATCTCCGGCCTGAGCTTCAGCAGCAGCCCGGGCTCGCTCGACCAAGCTGCAGCTGCCGGGTGGACGAGAGACGAAAGGCCTGGAAGTTTGTCATTCATCATGGCGCTGAAGATCGTGAAAGGAAGCATCGATCGAATGTTCGATAAAAACCTGCAGGATTTAGTACGTGGCATCAGGAACCACAAGGAAGATGAGGTAAACACGCCGCACGTCTTCTCTCGTCTCCTCTTCTAAAGTTCCACCTGAAAGTCAACACTAATGTGCCCCATTTTCTCCCAAATGGAGCATTTTAGTCAGGCTAAAGCTAGCATCCTGCTCATATTATTCAGGCTAAAGCTAGCATCCCCGCTAGCTCGGCACGCACAGCTTAGCCGACATAAGTCATTTTTTAACACAACTTTTACCAACAAATGACCAAAAAGTCTTTATTAAACTACTGCTCCTTCTTTCAACACAGCCCACTCCACCTGTCAGCCACCCGGCAGGTGCTACAAAGTTAGCATACATGACAGCGAACTAGAGGAAGCTGGCCATCATTACCACACACTTTTAGGGACACCATTCAGCATCTTTCATCTTTTAGGGACACCATTCAGCATCTTTCATCTTTTAGGGACACCATTCAGCATCTTTTAGGGACACCATTCAGCACCTTTCATCTTTTAGGGACACCATTCAGCATCTTTCATCTTTTAGGGACACCATTCAGCATCTTTCATCTTTTAGGGACACCATTCAGCATATTTTAGGGACACCATTCAGCACCTTTCATCTTTTAGGGACACCATTCAGCATCTTTCATCTTTTAGGGACACCATTCAGCATCTTTTAGGGACACAATTCAGCATCTTGTAGGGACACCATTCAGCACCTTTCATCTTTTAGGGACACCATTCAACATCTTTTAGGGACACCATTCAGCAGCTTTCATCTTTTAGGGACACCATTCAGCATCTTGTAGGGACACCATTCAGCACCTGTCATCTTTTAGGGACACCATTCAGCATCTTTCATCTTTTAGGGACACCATTCAACATCTTGTAGGGACACCATTCAGCACCTTTCATCTTTTAGGGACACCATTCAGCATCTTTCATCTTTTAGGGACACCATTCAGCAGCTTTCATCTTTTAGGGACACCATTCAGCATCTTTCATATTTTAGGGACACCATTCAGCATCTTATAGGGACACCATTAAGCATCTTTCATCTTTTAGGGACACCATTCAGCATCTTTCATCTTTTAGGGACACCACTTATGTCCCTTAAAGATAAAAGATGCTGAATGTGGGGTACATGTCCCTAATAGATAAAAGAGGCTGACTGTGGTGTATATGTCCCTAAAATATGCCGAATGTGTGTAAAAGATGAAAGATGCTGAATGATGTCCCTAAAAGATGAAAGATGCTGAATGGTGTCCCTAAAAGATGAAAGATGCTGAATGGTGTCCCTAAAAGATGAAATATGCTGATATTTTATCTTTTGGGGACACCTAAATATGCTGATATTTTATCTTTTAGGGACACCATTCAGCATCTTTCATCTTTTAGGGACACCATTCAGCATCTTTCATCTTTTAGGGACACCGTTCAGCTTATTTTATCTTTTAGGGACATCATTGAGCATCTTTTATTTTTTAGGGACATAAACCCCACATTCAGCATAGTTTAGGGACATATACACCACATTCAGCCTCTTTTATCTTTTAGGGACATACACCCCATATTCAGTATATTTTATTTTTAGGGACATTTACCCCACATTCAGCATCTTTTATATTTAAGGGACATAGAGCCCACATTCAGCATCTTTTATCGGGACATACATGAGTCGAGAAAACTGGGCATCATCACCAGACACTTTTAGGGACATATACCCCACATTCAGCCTCTTTTATCTTTTAGGGACATAGAATAGAATAGAATAGAAAGTACTTTATTGATCCGTGGGGAAAATTCACCACCACATTTCGCTCACAATAGACAATAATAATAATAAATAATATATAACATATATATAATACATGAATAGTATAGGGGTGCACGGTGGAAGAGGGGTTAGTGCGTCTGCCTCACAATACGAAGGTCCTGCAGTCCTGGGTTCAAATCCAGGCTCGGGATCTTTCTGTGTGGGGTTTGCATTTCCTCCCCGTGAATGCGTGGGTTCCCTCCGGGTACTCCGGCTTCCTCCCACTTCCAAAGACATGCACCTGGGGATAGGTTGATTGGCAACACTAAATTGGCCCTAGTGTGTGAATGTGAGTGTGAATGTTGTCTGTCTATCTGTGTTGGCCCTGCGATGAGGTGGCGACTTGTCCAGGGTGTACCCCGCCTTCCGCCCGATTGTAGCTGAGATAGGCGCCAGCGCCCCCCGCGACTACAAAAGGGAATAAGCGGTAGAAAATGGATGGATGAATAGTATAAATATATTCTACATATATTCTACATTTAAGTGCAGTCAAGGAA
>NC_084632.1:8836048-8858862 GCF_033978795.1 Nerophis ophidion
ACTGAGGAGACACATTTTTGAAGCTTTTCAGGTGGAATTCTTTCCCATTCTTGTTTTATGTACAGCTTAAGTTGTTCAACAGTCTCAACGGGGTCTCCGTTGTGGTATTTTAAGCTTCATAATGCGCCACACATTTTCAAAGGGAGACAGGTTTGGACTACAGGCAAGCCAGTCTAGTACCTGCACTCTTTTACTATGAAGCCACGCTGTTGTAACAAGTGACTTGGCATTGTCTTGCTGAAATAAGCAGGGGCGTCCATATGGGATGGCAACATATGTTGTTCCAAAACCTGTATGTACCTTTCAGCATTAATGGTGCCTTCACAGATGTGTAAGTTACCCATGCCTTGGGCACTAATACACCCCCATACCATCACAGATGCTGGCATTTCAACTTTGCACCTATAACAGTACTGATGGTTCTTTTCCTCTTTGGTCCTGAGGATACGACATTCAACGTTTCCAAGAAACAATTTGAAATGTGGACTCGTCAGACCACAGAACACTTTCCCACTTTGCATCAGTCCATCTTAGCTGAGCCGGCGGCGTTTCTGGGCGTTGTTGATAAATGGCTTTGGCTTTGCATAGTAGTTTTAACTGGCACTTACAGATTTAGCGACAAACTGTAGTTACTGACAGTGGTTTTCTGAAGTGTTCCTGAGCCCACGTGGTGATATCCTTTACACACTGATGTCGCTTTTTGATGCAGTACCGCCTGAGGGATCAATGGTCCGTATTATCATCGCTTACGTGCAGTTATTTCTTCAGATTCTCTGAACCTTTCGATGGTATTATGGACTGTGGATGGTGAAATCCCTAAATTCCTCGCAATAGCTCGTTGAGAAACGTTGTTCTTAAACTGTTTGACAATTTGCTCACACATTTGTTCACAAAGTGGTGACCGTTTCCCAATCCTGGTTTCTGAATGACTGACCATTTTCACGGAAGCTGCTTTTATACCCAATCATGGCACCCACCTGTTCCCAATTAGCCTGCACACCTGTGGGATGTTCCAAATAAGTGTTTGATGAGCATTCCTCAACTTTATCAATATTTATTGCCACCTTTCCCAACTTCTTTGTCACGTCTTGCTGGCATCATATTCTAAAGTTAATGATTATTTGCAAAAAAAAAAAAAAATGTTTATCAGTTTGAACATCAAATATGTTGTCTTTGTAGCATATTCAACTGAATATGGGTTGAAAATGATTTGCAAATCATTGTATTCTGTTTATATTTACATCTAACACAATTTCCCAACTCATATGGAAACGGGGTTTGTATATATATATATATATATATAGGACAGAGTATTGGCAAAGTAAAATCTGTTTGAGGTGAAGAAATGTGATGGGGTTGCCACAAGGTTCCCCGCAGGTGAGCAGACATTGGCGGTCTTCGCTCCGTTCTTCTCCTCCGCCTTTCCAAATGGATTTTTAATGTTGTCATCTGGCTCTGCCGCAGCAGCCATGACGGAGTGCAGCCTTTACGCGGGAGGGCAAACGCGATTGGGGTAATTTGTTTCTCAGCTTTCTTGGCAGCAGGCAGGAAAGGTTGATCGCCGCTTTATTGGCTTTGGGGTCGCCATGGCAACCGCAGAGCAAAGTGGTTTCTTTTTGAAGGAGTGAAAGAATGAAATATGGGACTATTTACAGCTCTCAATTACCAGCCGCTACGATGGCTTTTGGCCCTGGGACTCGCTTTTTGGCAAACTGCATCCACCCGTGTTACACAACCGCTTGTGTGTCCAAAGTCTTGCACACCAAGTCATCCTTTCATGCAACACTCGCGTCATTGAGGGGTGCCGCCCCTCCGCCCCATCAACATCCCAGAGCAGCTGAAAATGAGGAAATAAAGAAGGAGGAACAAAAGTGGATGAAGAGGACTAAAGAAAGGAAAAAAAGATTATTCAATGAATCAAACAATCAATCAATCAAAGGGCTGCAAAAGCCACAACTTCTTATTGAAGAAGAAAGAAAGCGGGAAGAAAAATGATGAAAGGGTGATGAAGGAATGAGTTGGATTAATTAGGAGGAATAGAGAAAGAAGAAGGAGGAATGAGGCTAGAAACAAGGAATGAGGAAAAAGGGAATTGTCAGAGTTAGTTTGTGACGAACTCCAAGATGCAGAGATGGAGGCAGGCATTGAATAAGAAAACATGATTTAATTCAAACTAAACAAGAACAAGCAAAGGGTACAAACAAAAAGTGTGCACGTGAGCGGATAAACAAAAAAAGCTAGCATGGGAACTATAAAATAAATGGAAACTAGCAAAAACAAAAAGGCCTAGCGTGGAAGCTAGCAGGTCTCGAGCAGGAAACAGAAGTCGTACATGAAATAAGAAAACAAACTTGGAAGCATGGAACAAAAGGCAGTAAGCTAAAAACCGCAATCAAATAAAGCTTACCACTACGCTGCAAATACAAAACACGACTCGACAGGTAGCAACGACAAGAGCGACATGGACGTGACAATACAATAACCCAGCAACTGACTGGAGGACAAAAACAGGCTCGATTAGAAGTGGGCTGATTGACACCAGGTGTGGCCAGGTGCCAATCAGCCGCAGCTGAGGGAAAACAGCGCATAGGGGAGAAACAGGAAACCGACAAAATAAGGAACTAAAAACAGGAAATACTAATCACACAGAGGAAAAACTAAAACACAAACAAACTGTCAGTGGCAAGCCTGACAGGAATAACATGAGTCATGGAGAAAGAGGATGGAGGAATAAGGAAAGAGTGGGAAAATAGAAAATAAGAAAAATGAATAAGGGAAGACGAATGAGGAATAAAGAATGGAGAAGAACAAGAATTGAAGAAAAAGAAAGAAAGCAACAAAGAAGGACTAACAGGGAAAGAAAAATTAGTGATGGAAAAAGATGGATGATGAAGAAAGATGAATAAAGAAAGAAATATGAGGAATGGACAACGAAAAGTGTGGAATAAAGAAATAGGAATGAGTAAATAGGACATTAGAATGGAACAAAGAATGAAAAACAATTAAAAGGGCAAATAAAAAAGACTTAAGACAGAGGAATAAGGAAAGGAGAAGAAAGGGTAAATAATGTAGAATGAGGAACAAAGACAGAAAGAAAATTACAGAAAGAACAATGAAGATAAAAGAAAGAATGAGGGGAATAGAAATGAAGAAAGAGGAATAGATAGAAGAGAAAGAATGAAGAAAGAGAGAAGAGGTACAGAGAAAAGGACAAGAGGAATAACAAATGAAGAAAGAGGAATAGATAGGAGATAAAGAAGAAATAAAGAAAGAACAGGGATAGAGAAATGAAAAAGAGGAATACAAAAATGAAGAAAGAGGAATAGATAGAAGACAAATGACTAAAGAAGAAAAAAAGGAATGCCATCCATCCATTCATCCATTTTCCTACCACTTGTCCCTAAAAAGAAAAAAGACAAAGAAAGAAAAAAAGATTGATTTAAAAAAAGGAAAGAAAATAGGAATAATGAAAGAGGAATAAAAAAAATGAAGAAAGTGGAATAAGAAAGAAACAAATGAATAAAGAAGGAATAAAGAAAGAGGAACGAGAAAAGAAGAAAGAAGATGACTTTCACATCCAGACTGAACTTCTTCACGTTACAAATAACATTTGGCAGTTTGGGGATTTATTTGTTTAAAATCACAAGAATAAACTTAACATCTTTAAAAACCACATGAATAACTTGAACTTTTTAAAAAATCACAGGAAGGAAGGCCAAGGAAGGTTGCCATGGCAACACAGGGAACCTTCAGCACAGGTGAGAAAGGGAAGTGGGATAAAAGTGGGAGGAATTCTTAAAAAATGTACACTCATGTCGTAGCAATTCGTCATGAACAAAACGGAGTAGGAAGAGCAAAGTAAGTTTCAAAATAAAAGCATGGCAGAAATAATGTGGATTCCACAGCAACTAACTAAATGCACACTATAAATTCTTTGGGTTGTTAGTCACCAGAAAAAAATATTCAATTTTCACTAAAGATGCTGAATTACACACTAATTATTAATAAAATGAACTAATAAAATGAAAAAAAAAATAAAAAGTGTGTGTTTATGTCAACTTATGATGTGATATTGTAAACGTAAACGTAACAACTACTCTGCATTAAACATGCACACCCTCACTTCCTGCTCAGAGCAAAGTAAGCTTCAAAATAAGAGCATCTGTGTTTAGACCAGCAGAGTGCCAGTGCCACCTATTTCATATCCACTTGTGTTGACTTTCATGTCATTTCTCTTCTTCATTTCTTCCTTCTTCTTCTTCTTCTTCTTCTTCTTCTTCTTCTTCTTCTTCTTCTTGTCACCTATTTTGACCTTTTGGAATCTGCACTCAAACCACAACATTGTGGGATCAATGTGGTCCATCCTGGCTGGCCTGCCTGCCGCTTATGTTGACATACAGTGCATGGTATTGTCTGCATAATATTTCAGCAGTTTTGCAAAAAGGTCTGTTTATGTTGACACGCGGTATCGGTATTATCATCACCATCATAATGACCAAGCAGCATCATTACTAGTCGAATTACACAGCATTAAGACGTACACACCCCCTGTTCAGTGCAGAGTAAGCTTCAAAATAAGAGCATTGGCAGGTTTCATTTGGATTCCACAGCAACTAACAAAACTCACACGTTGAATATTTGTTTCTTTCTTACAAATAACAAATATTTAATTTTCACTTACATTGACCGCCGCTTATGCTGACAATCGCTTATGTTGACAACCGTTTACGCTGTTCAATGCTTATGTTGACCACCACTTATACGGACCACTTCTTATGCTGACCACCGCTTATGTCGACAACTGCTTATGTTGACAACAGTTTACGCTGACCACCGTTTATGTTGACCACCGCTTATGTTAACCAACCGCTTATACTCACCACCGCTTATGTTGACAACAGTTTACGCTGACCACCGTTTATGTTGACCACCGCTTATGTTGACCACTGCTTATTTTGGCCACCGCATATGTCGACAACCGCTCATGTTGACAACCGTTTATGCTGACCACAGTTTATGTTGACCACCGCTTATGTTAACCACTGCTTATGCTGACAATCGCTTATGTTGTCAACCGCTTATGTTGACAACCGCTGATGTTGCCAACATATGTTTGTTTCTTACAAATAAATATTTCATTTTCACTTACTCCGACCACCGCTTATGCCAACAACCGCTTATGTTGACAACAATTTACGCTGATCACTGTTTATGTTGACCACCGCTTATACTGACTACCGCTTATGCTGACAACCGTTTACGCTGACACCATTTATGCTGGCAGCCGCTTTTGTTGACCACTGCTTGTTTCGACCACCGCTTATGCTGACCATCGCTTATGCTGACCACCGCTTATGCTGACAACTGCTTATGTTGTCAACCGTTTATGCTGACCACCGCTTATGCTGACAACTGCTTATGTTGTCAACCGCTTATGTTGACACCTGCTGATGTTTCCAACATATGTTAGTTTTCTTACAAATCACTAATATTTCATTAGCACTTACATTGACTGCCGCTTATGCTGACGATCGCTTATGCTGACAACCGTTTATGCCGACCACCGTTTATGTCGACAACCGCCTATGTTGACAACAGTTTACGCTGACCCCCGTTTATGTTGACCAATGCTTATGTTGACCACTGCTTATTTTGACCACCGCTTATGCTGACCATCGTTTATGTTGACCTCCGCTTATGCTGACAACTGCTTATGTTCTCAACCGCTTATTTTGACACCCGCTGATGTTGCCAACATATGTTTGTTTCTTACAAATAACAAATATTTCATTAGCATTTACATTGACCGCCGCTTATAATTACGACCGCTTATGTTGACAAACGCTTATGCTGACCACCGATTATGTCGACAACTGCTTATGTTGACAACCGTTTACGCTGACCACCGTTTATGTTGACCACCGCTTATATTGACTACTGTTTATTTTGGCCACCGCTTATGCTGACCATCACTTACGTTGACCACCGCTTATGCTGACAACTGCTTATGTTGTCAACCGCTTATGTTGACACCCGCCGATGTTGCCAACATATGTTTGTTTCTTACAAATAACAAATATTTCATTGGCACTTGCATTGACCGCCGCTTATGCAGACAAGCGCTTACGCCGACAACCGTTTATGCTGACAGCCGCTTATGTTGACAACCGCTTATGTCAACAAACGGGTTGTACTTGTATAGCGCTTTTCTACCTTCAAGGTACTCAAAGCGCTTTGACACTACTTCCACATTTACCCATTCACACACTGATGGAGGGAGCTGCCATGCAAGGCGCTAACCAGCACCCATCAGGAGCAAGGGTGAAGTGTCTTGCTCAGGACACAACATACGTGACGAGGTTAATACTAGGTGGGGATTGAATCAGGGACCCTCGGGTTGCGCACAACCACTCTTTCACTGCGCCAGGCAGTCCCTTTGAAATGTATATGAATTATACTCGTCCCCTCTTAACCACACCCCCGCCCAAACCACGCCCCCCCTCCCCCCGAAATCCGAGGTCTCAAGGTTGGCAAGTATGCCTATATTATAGGTTTATAATATAAATACTTTATATAATGTATATAAATAAATGTGTAGTCTTGAATTAACCACAACCAGCCGCTAATAATACATTTCTGCAGCTTATGTAACATTTAAACACAGGCGGTTATATAAACTCACCCCATTGAAGGCTACCATCTGCTGACCACTGTTTGTGTTGACCACTGCTTACACTGACCACCGCTTATGTTGACAACCGTTTACGCTGACCTCCATTTATGCTGGAAGCCGCTTTTGTTGACCACTGCTTAGTTTGACCATCGCTTACGCTGACCACCGCTTATGCTGACAACTGGTTATGTTGTCAACTGCTTATGTTGTCAACCGCTTATGTTAACAACCGCTGATGTTGTCAACATATGAGAGAAAGAATGTAGAGTTATAAATAAGTGCAGAACTAAGGTAAATAATAAAGAAGTAAGGGCGTTTAAAGACAATTAATGAATGTATTGATTGATTGATTATAGAAAGTAACAATGTTGAGATGGTTTATTAAACAGAGAGGAAACTGTGTGACATTTAGGAATAAAATCAATATTTGCAAACGGCTGGAGAAAAAAACAAGGCATCGTTTATTTATTTATTTATTTTTATATTTATTCCCCGTCCCTCCCCCTTCTACTTTCCTGCAGCGAAGCAAAACAATAAAGTGAAATGAGAGCAAGCGGCTTGATGGTATTAGTCCTCCCTGCACTTATTGTTCCCCCACAAATGATTCATGTCTTCCAACAGGAGCACAACATCCTGACATGATGTTCTCCCCACCCCCCACCCCCCACCTGCCACCCCCCGCTGCTTCTCTACACGTGGCAAACATCATTTATTGCCGCGCATCAAGAGGCTATTTGGGGGCGCTTTTGGAGGTGTAAAGCACATTTTGCGGTGGCTCCAAAAGACATAGAAACACACCGACTGTCCTCTGAGGTTGTCAGCCACGCTTTGTTGGATTATTAGCAGCCTTACTAACATTTCAGTGACATTTGATTGAATAATTAACCCGTGTCACCAACTGTTGGCTTATCCCACTAAATGAGTTGAAATAATATGATCGGTGCTGCAAAAAACAGCAGAAATCACACTTTTAGATGGTGAATATTGCATAAAAAGAACACAATAGAAAAGGGGTCGGCAACCCGCGGCTCTTTGATCGCTCTGGTGTTGTCACGCCTGTGGATTATGTTTTATTTTTGTCATGTTTGGTCATGTTATGTTTTGTTTTTTTAGGACATTCAGTTCTTGCGTTTTGCACTTCCTGGTTTGTTTCGTTTCCATAGTAACCCATTGATTTTCACCTTGCCCTCTAGTCACGCCCTTGTCCTCAGCAGCCCTCACACCTGTTACTAATCATCATCATAGTCATTATTTAAGCCATTCTGTTTCTGTCCTCGTCCTGGCAAATTTGTACCTTACCTACGATACCTACTATCCTACCTACCTTACCTTGCCGACCTTCATGCCTTGCCATGCTGTTTGTTGTTTTGACCAAGACACGTACGTTTTTTGTATTTATGCCTCAGTGCAAGTTTTGGTTTGTTTTGTGCCTCAGTTAGTGTTTTTGTTCATTTGTATATAGTCGTGCCATTGTGTTGCTTTTGTTTTGAGTATAGTCTAGTTTGTTATCCGCCCTTGTGCGCGCCCTTTGTTTTCCTCTTTTTGTATCATAGTGTTTAAATAAATCAAAATGTACTCACACTCTTGTCTGTCTCGTGCCAATCATCCTTTGCGTGGAAGAAGCAAAACAAATCCAAGTCCATGTGTGACAGGTGTGGCTCAGCTGTTAACTTGCCGACTTTCCCGGAATTACCGGGAGGTTTCTGACCTCAATGCCTTTCCCTAAAATTGTCTGAGGTATGCATACTGCGATTTTCACTCGGACAGCAACATTGAGGGCGAGCCGTGATGGCAGTACCCACAACATCTTCTGATACATATAGTTGTGCCCACTGCTACACAACACTAATTGCGTACCGGCCCGACACGTATTGTGTGAAAGCTCAATTACAATCATCAAGCGATTGCAAGGCATACTTGTTCAACAGTCATACAGGTTACACTGAAGGTTTTGATATAAACAACTTTAACAGTCTTACTAATATGCGCCACACTGTGAACCCACACCAAACAAGAATGACAAACACATTTTGGGAAAACATTCGCACTGCAACACAACATAAACACAACATAAAAAATACCCAGAATCCCATGCAACCCTGACTCTTCCGGGCTACATTATACACCCGCTAGGGAGCATAGAGCATGCAAATGATTGCATGTCATTTGTATTGGAAGTATTGGAACCTCAGTTTTCTTAGAGCACACACATCCATCAATCACTTCTAGATAATCCAGGGGCGACGATTCGATTCGGAATCGATTTCCCAACTCCGTACGATTCTTCAATCCAACCGATTTTTGTAGTGTATTATTTGCTGTTATAATTATGTATATTGAAACATTTTTAATAAAGGAAAGAAAATGTCTTTCTGGTTGCATAAATAGGGCCTAAAAACATCTTCTTAGAAATTAAATGTTATTTAAAAACATTTTTTTTAATGTAAAAAAGTTTTATCTATTATTATGGTTTGTTTTTTATGTATTTTTGATCATTATGAAATAATTTACAATGAAGATGAACAAAAAACACAATTTTTAGAATTTTTTTACTATTCTTTTGGCCCGATTGAACGTCTTCCTAGAAATTAAATGTTATTTAAAAACTTTTTTTTATGTATAAAACTTGTATTTATTATTATGGTTTGTTTTTTATGTATTTTTGATAATTATGAAATAATTTAGAATGAGAATGAATAAAAAACGCCATTTTTAAAAATGTTTTTACTATTCTTTTGGCATGATTGACGCCATGTTGTAATGAGCAGCCAGGACGAAGACCCATGGCGTCGCGTTTCTGCTTCTATGGTTATCATCACAGTTCTTGCTGTCACTACTTCTATGGTTATCATCACATTTCTTGCTGTCAATACTACTATGGTTATTATCACAGTTCTTGCTGTCACTACTTCTATGGTTATCATCACATTTCTTGCTGTCAATACTACTATGGTTATTATCACAGTTCTTGCTGTCACTACACTTTTCTCCCATGGGGTCTTAAAGGTTTCTGGGACAGGACAAATATGGAGTCCATTATGGCAAGATCTTTTTTCACCAGCAAGCGTTTCAAGTCTGTTGACAATGGAACGCACGCTAAGATCTGACGGTTCGCCGTCAATTTCCTGTCAAGGAGGACTCAGTGTCGGGTAGCCCACGTCACGGCCATTGTTTGTCCAGACTAATCATCCCCAACGTGAGGCAGGTAGGAAAATGTGTGTGTGTGTGTGTGTGTGTGTGTGTGTGTGTGTGTGTCATGGATTAAAGGACATACCTCGAGGTTGCCATGGTGACGGGCCGGCCGCAGACACCTGTGAATTAGCATCAAGCGCCGCAGCAAACCAGGATCTTAATTAGCGAAGCAGAGCGGCCTCCATTCAATACGTTATCGCCGCTCTTTATCTGCGGCGCCAAAATCAAAGAGTTGTGGTTGAAAAGGACAGGTGTGTCATACACGCCGGGAGGCAGGAGGGGAGTGCAGGTGGGGGAGACATGGAGGACATGAAGCAAAATGTGCTCCGATGCGGACATGAGTGACATGTTCATTCCAACGGAAAGGAAGAAAATAGTTTATGAGACGCATAATTGAGGGAACACATTCCTCCCATCCTCTCCTCCCTTCACTGGCTGTCAGTCAAGCACAGAGTGAAATTGAAGATCCTCACGTATGTCTTCAAAGCGCCCCAGCTTCCATCCAAGATCTCCTCGACCAACCTAGCAGCTCCAGGCTTGAAGGTTTCCTTAGACCTGACCAGCAGATGACCCTGAAGGTGCCACGGTCAAAGCTTGTGACCACCGTGCTCTCTCAGTGATGGCGCCTGGGCTGAGGAATAAGCTCCCTCTGAATGTCAAGTCTGCCATCACGCTGTAACAGTTGGTTGGGGTGGGGGCGCATAATCAATCAACGGAACATAAGATCATTATTATTATACATGCTTATTGAACGTGAGTGTGAATGTTGTCCATCTGTGTTGGCTCTGCCATGAGGTGGTGACTTGTCCAGGGTGTACCCCGCCTTCCGCCAAAATGCAGCTAAGATAGTAGGGGTGTGGGAAAAAATCGATTCGAATACAAATCGCGATTCTCACGTTGTGCGATTCAGAACCGATTCAAATTTTTTTTTAAATCGTTGTTTTTTTTTTAATGTTTTTTTTATGAATCCAACAAACCAATACACAGCAATACCATAACAATGCAATCCAACTCCAAAACCAAACCTGACCCAGCAACACTCAGAACTGCAATAAACAGAGCAATTGAGAGGAGACACAGAACAAACCAAAAGTAGTGAAACAAAAATAAATGTTATCAACAACAGTATCAATATTAGTTATAATTTCAGCATAGCAGCGATTAAAAATCCCTCATTGACATTATCATTAGACATTTATAAAAAAAAGAAAAAAAAAAGAACAATAGTGTCACAGTGGCTGACACCTGAATCGCATCTCATAAGATTGACAACACACTGTGTCCAATATTTTCACAAGGATAAAATAAGTCATATTTTTGGTTCGTTTAATAGTTAAAATAAATTTACATCATTGCAATCAGTTGCTAAAACATTTTCCTTTACAATTATAAAAGCTTTTTTTTTTTTACAAAAATCTACTACTCTGCTAGCATGTCAGCAGACAGGGGTAGATCCTGCTGAAATCCTATGTATTGAATGAATACAGAATACTTTTGAATTGGAAAAATATCGTTTTTGAATCGAGAATCGCGTTGAATCGAAAAAAATCGATATATAATCGAATCGCGACCCCAAGAATCGATTTGAATCGAATTTTGGTACACCCAAAGATCCGCAGCCCTATAAAATAGGCTCCAGTACCCCCTGCGACCCCAAAAGGGACAAGCGGTAGGAAATGGATGGATGTTTATTATTTTATTGTTCCTATTTCGTGTTGTTAAAGCGCCATATAAATAAAATGTTCCGATATTGTTATTATTTTAGTCATGCTTTATTTGACTTAATAGATTATTATTATAATGTTCACTGTCTCTTCCTGAGTTGATTATTTCAAACAGGGGTGTCCAAACTTTTTCCACCAAGGGCTGTTTAATAAAAAGTCTAATTGTGGCCCTTTTAATATATATGTATATTTTAAAAACAGATATTATATATATTTAAAGACAAAACTTTGTGATAGCTTTGTCTTATAGGTGACTAAGTATATTATTATTAATTGTTATTTTAAACATTTGAGCTTTTTCTGATTACATTACGTTTAGTTTGCTCTTTTCTCTTACATTTTTACTGTTGTTTTTTTCCCCTGTAAGAACTAAATCCTAATAACAACAACTATAATATTAATAGTATCGTTTAACTGCATAACTAGTGTCAAAAATGCTGCCACTATACATAAATATTAATGTTCACCTACACATTTAACAGTGTTTATTATTGTTTTTGTCCATCCATCCATCCATCTTCAACCGCTTATTCCCTTTGGGGTCGCGGGGCTTGCTGGTGCCTATTTCAGCTACAATCGGGCGGAAGGCGGCGTACACCCTGGACAAGTCGCCACCTCATCGCAGGGCCAACACAGATAGACGGACAACATGCACACTCACATTCACACACTAGGGACCATTTAGTGTTGTCAATCAACCTATCCCCAGGTGCATGTATTTGCAGGTGGGAGGGGCCTATCCACAGGTGCATGTCTTTGCAGGTGGGAGGGGCCTATCCACAAGTGCATGTCTTTGGAAGTGAGAGGAAACCGGACTACCCAGAGGGAACCCACGCAGTCACGGGGAGAACATGCAAACCCCACACAGAAAGATCCCCAGCCTGGGATTGAACCCAGGACTACTCAGGACCTTCGTATTGTGAGACAGACACACTAACCCCTCTCACACCGTGCTGCCCTATTGTTGTTGTCATTTTTCAAATTAATCAATTCCCTAGTTTATATTATTTGTATGTTTTAATTAAATGAATAATTACCTCAACTTTGTTTATATTTCTATTTTATTTGATTCTTATTCCTCCTAATACCTAAGATTAGGAATGTCTAAATGTTTTCCACCAAGGACCCCATACTAAAAAGTCTGTGGCCGACTCTTGCCGTCGTAGTGTGGGTTGCGTGGATCACCCAGGAAGGACATCTGGTTGAGCAGGTTTGACTCTTTTATTTTTTCAAATAACAAAGCTTCTGTGTCGATCAGGTCGCTTTTTAGCTCCTTCTCCGCTGCTCGTTCCGGTCGGCTTTTCAGCTGCCGTTGTCGTCGTCCTTGTCTGGGGCTCATTCTCGGATCGTTCTTGTTTCTTCCGGCACTGCTGTATCTGTTGCGGACACTCCACCTCTCCTCTCTTGATCTTTCCTCCTTCTCCCATTTTATACACTGTGAGGAGATAGGCAGATTGTGAGTCGGTGTGTGAGCCACGCACCTGATCTGGATTGCTGCGGCGTCGCTCCCGGTACGCCCCGCCTCTTGGTTCCGCCGCATTCTCCGCCTCCTGGCCGCCATCTTGAGCAGGGCCACAGCATGTCCTGCCCCGCCGTCGGCTCCGCCTCTCCACAAAGTCAAAGTTAGTAGGGGCCATTTTGATAATAATATTAATTTAAAAAAAAGATGCTAAAAACCGATATTGTGTATATTAAAAGACAAACTGTTGTGTGAGCTTTACGTTTTAGTCATCTAAGTATATTTTACTTTTAAATTTTTTTTATTTCAGCTTTTTCTCATTACTTCTTACATTTTCACCCCTGCTGTTTTTTACCAAAAAAACTTGGTTTGCGCGCCGCACTATGGACAGCCCTGGTTTAAACACTTTCAAAGAAGATGTGCAAAAACATACACCAGTTATGAAACTGTCAACAAGTAATAAACAAATGAACAGAGTTTGGCTAATGTATATACATCTATTTTTTCTAGCATTTGGGGAATTTATTTAAAATTACGATTTTGATAGTATTAGATGCAATGTATTGTATGGTTAGTAAAATTTTAGTCAAATTTATTGGAACTATGTGGCCGAATCCCAGTCCCCGCATAAAAAAATAATCATATTCTATTACTACAAGTCCCAGAATGCACTGCGCGACAGCCTGTACCCTCCATGTGCCCGCCCGCTTGTCTCGTAAGTGTGACAGTCATTGTGACTATAATGACCATTATTGTTTGTTTTTAATCCCGATAGAAATGTGCGTTTCAGTAATCTATTACACCATACTACATGGGTGAGTCTAATTGTTGTATATTTATTTACAGAAGTATAGGCTAACTCGTTAGCTGTTGTTAGCTAGAACTCTTTGCTAACTTCGGAAATGAGGCTCAATTGTTGACACCTCAATTCAATATTATTTTTATTTTCCAAACAATCTGCTCATTTTACCGTTTTAGTCATACTTAAATGACACCTCTCTCCCACACGGCTGCATGTGTGGGCTGTAAATGAAAGACAGGTGTGTCAGTTTGTTGAATTAAAGTTAAAAAGTTAAAGGCCTGCTGAAATGAGATTTCCTTATTTAAACGGGGATAGCAGGTCCATTCTATGTGTCATACTTGATCATTTCGCGATATTGCCATATTTTTGCTGAAAGGATTTAGTAGAGAACATCGACGATGAAGTTCCCAACTTTTGGTCGCTAATAAAAAAAGCCTTGCCTGTACCGGAAGTAGCAGACAATGTGCGCGTGACGTCACCGGTGTGAGGGCGCCTCACATCCTCACATTGTTTATAATGTGAGCCACCAGCAGTAAGAGCAATTCGGACCGAGAAAGCGACGATTTCTCCATTAATTTGAGCGAGGATGAAAGATTCGTGGATGAGGAAAGTTAGAGTGAAGCACAAAAAAAGAAGAGACGACGGCTCCAGGCGGTGGCCGTGGGAGCGTGTCAGATGTAATTAGACACATTTAATAGGACAATTCTGGAAAATCCCTTATCTGCTTATTGTGTTAACAGTATTTTAGTGAGAATATAAAGTCATACCTGAAAGTCGGATGGCTGCGGTGAACGCCAGTGTCTCTGAGAGAAGCCGAGGAGCCAAGATCACAGCTGCCTTTTTGAGCTGCAGGATGAGGTCGCGTAATCCACTCAAGTCTCTGGTAAAAGCCGACTTAATATCACAATTTTCCCATCCAAAAACTTGCTAGTTGATGTAGAGAAACATGTTCGCTTGACCGCTCTGTGTTAAAGCTTCACAACAAACAAAGAAACACCGGCTGTGTTTCGGTTTTTAAAGGCAGCTGCAATCCACCGCTTTCCACCAACAGCATTCTTATTTGACGTCTCCATTATTAATTGAACAAATTGCAAAAGATTCAGCAACACAGATGTCCAAAATACTGTGTAATTATGCGATCAAAAAAGGGACGACTTTTAGCCGTAAGTGGTGCTGGGCTAAAATGTCGCCTCCAACCAATAACGTCACAAACACGCGTCATTCCGCGACGTTTTCAACAGGAAACTCCACGGGAAATATAAAATTGTAATATAGTAAACTAAACCGGCCGTATTGGCATGTGTTGCAATATTAATATTTCGTCATTGATATATAAACTATCAGACTGCGTGGTCGGTAGTAGTGGGTTTCAGTAGGTCTTTAAAGTACCAATCACACACTAGGTGTGGCGAAGTTATTCTCTGCATTTGACCCATCACCCTTGACCACCCCCTGGGAGGTGAGGTGAGGGGAGCAGTGAGCAGCAGCAGTGGTAGCGCTCGGGAATAATTTTTGGTGATTTAACCCCCATTTCCAAGCCTTGATGCTGAGTGCCAAGCAGGAGTCTCCTTCTAACCAAATGATGTTTTTTTTTTTTTACAGCTACTATTAACCTCAAGGCAACAGTTATCTGGATACCACAAACGGCTTTTCAAAACTACCCAATGGTGAGTAAATAAATACGGTGGCAAAAACTAAATTGTTAGTGTGGCATCTTGTTTAGCCTAACAAATAAAGCCATTAAGATTTCATTATAACTTCCTTCCTTCAGCCAAATAACGCAATTTGTTCCAGAAAATTGGTAAGATTGTTAGAATAACAAAAACGTCTCAATTACATCCCTCGCATTAAGATGAAAGAAGCATGTGAAGTGCTGTTTTGTGTTGGTTCTTTTTGTCTGTGTTTCTCTGCGTGGATGCCTGCTGTATCAGAGCAAGCGGCTGGTTCTTTCAGCTCAAAGTCCCGCTGACGCCTCCATTGATCCCAGCCCCGCGCTCGCACTAAAAGCTCGCCTTTTTCTCAAAGTACACACAGTGTGTGGCAACATCTCCAGGAGCCTGAAATGCAAATTTGGCCCTGTTTACACTGCACCCCATATTTGATTTTTGTTGCTCTGCAGTGACACAGATCTGATTTTTATTTTTATTTTTTTACTAGTTTAAACATTTCAAAGTGCTTCAAATCTGATCTGTTCACATCAGATCCAGGCCACGTCACAAGTGTCAGGGTCAAACACTGATGACATCTATTAAACAAGAAAAAAGGCAAAGAATTAAGCAGAGACATAATTAAATTTGGACTCAGATCTGAGGAGAGGCATAGCCACTGTACACTTTTTACAGTCCTGCACCACGCTCTGCCCCAAGATCGTACTCCTCCTCCTTTATTTGACTTTCTCCCCCTTCCTTCCCGCAGCTGCTTCCTCAGGGAAGTGGGTCGTAAACAGCGTTGCCATCGGTTCCCGAACAGTTCAAAAAGAGTTCCATAAAATAGTTCAAAGAGAGTCCCATAAAATACATCAAAAATAGTTCCTTAAAATGGTTTAAAGAGAGTCCGTAAAAATACTTCAAAAGGAGTTCTTCTGGAAGTTGGGCACATCCTTCCATCCGTCCGCTTGGAAGTCCAAGTGGACTTTTACGAGCATTCTTCTTGAAAGGTTTCAGCCTTATGTCTTCTTGTCCGGAACACAATGTAATACAACGTTTTTTTTGATATTTTACACACAATTTTTCTCACAACGAGGTCATCCGAATCCGATTGGCATCCGATCTTCTCGAATTTGACTTCAATCTTAGCGCAATGCAACCTGAATGCAACCTGTATGTCACTTTATCGTCAGCTTTGGGCCAGCTACGTCATTTGTGCGCGCGGGAAATGATGCAGTCCCCCACCGAAAATGGATGGATACAGTAGTTCATCACAACATTCGATATTCGGTGGGCAAAGTCGATTTTCAACGCCCGAATGTTCGGTGCATCACTAGTCAACAGCATGTAAATACCAGGCTATATGTAATAGATCAATATATTTTTTGATTCCGAAGAAATACCGATTTTTGAAGGACAGCAATTGACGCTGTGGCGTATTTGCTTACAAAGGAGTTGAAAAATAAAGCTTACATTGATCCAGTCTGATGTCCATGTCTCCTCTACTTAACAGCCATAAAAGGAAGAGAAGTAAATAAATTAAACCATATACAGCCATTCATACATTATATTATTTGAATGTATTTTCATGTAAATAAGCACTCATTTTGAAGGTGTGGCGACCATATCATATGTTATTTTCATTGATTATGCGCCCCCCAACCAACTGTTACATCTGCCCGAGTAGAGGAAGAAAAAAACAGAGACTGGGACATAGGGCTGGGCGATATATCGCGGGTTTGTCTCTCTGCGATATAGAAAATGACTATATCGTGGTATTCGAGTATACGTTCTCACGCAGTTGCTTTTAGCTGCGGGCATTACACGACAGGCTCTTCTCACTTTTTCTTGTCTCTTTTTCTCACAGACAGAAAGCGCACCTTCTTACATACCTCACATACTGTCACCTCATACGTCACATACGTATACGCCCTCGCGGAGCAGAGAGGGAGCAGCCGTGCGAGTTAGCTGTGATGCTAGCGCAGCCGTGCGAGTGGTAATACGAGAGAAAGAAGGTGCGGATCTGGTAACAAATGAAGGAAGAATTAATTCCCTTTTTGTCAAGTGTGGGGCACAAGCGTTGCTACAAAAAGTAGCATTACTGCTAATATGTAGCATCATTTGAAAAGTCACCTGCTAGAGCAGGGGTAGGGAACCTATGGCTCTAGAGCCAGATGTGGCTCTTTTTTCTTTTTTTTTTGTCCTGTCCAGCTTCTCAGGCAAATCATATAGTTGATGTAGATGTCCATATCGGCTGTTCAGATTTACTTTACAAAAGAGAAGTGTAGGATACTTCTCTTGTTGCCTTATTTGAATGTGACTTTATTAAATGTATTTATATTATCATTTGGTGCAGTCGGGCCGGAGCAGGAGGGGATAGAAAGAGAAAAAAAGGAAGACAAAGGGGGAAGTTGTGGGGATAAGAGGGGGATTAGACAGAGAGACAAAAACAACAACAACAATAGAACAACACCAGCACATACAATATGTACAAATATGATCGTAAAAGTGATAGCAAATAAGCAGTTAGTGAAATAAATAATATAGTATTAACAATGAGCATTTTTACACTAAAACTGGAGCAATACCAATAGAAAAAGCGCTATTGATCATGAACAAAACCAATAGTTTACCTCTATTATCAACAATACAGTTGTTCAAATGCAACAATACGTATACATAATGATAGCTAGACTGATAATTAAAAAAAATAAATTAATGAAATAAAAAAAAAAAAAAGGAATACCGAAAGATGATAGGGAAGAGAGAGAGGCAACCTATATTAATCTTGTAGGTTGTTATAGTAACAATGGGTTAAGCTCTGTCAATATGCCAGATGTGGCTCTTTTGATGGATGCATCTGGCTCTCAGATTAATCTTAGCTGACATTGCTTAACACGATAAAAAAAATAATATTTCCACTGGTAATTGGAGTTAAAAATAATGTTCAAAATACAAAACATTCTCCTGCATTTTAATCCATCCATTCGTTTTCTAACGCATTTGTTCAAGAAGGCGCATTAATGGTAAGAAGTATTCTATTTATTATTGGTTAGCTTTAGAATAAAAATGTTATTAAAAAAAATGAGTTATTGTACTCAAAACACGTTGAAGTTACTTAAAAATGCACGCATTTAGTTGTATTCAGTGTTAAAAAAAAAAATATATAAGGCTCCCATGAAAATACATTTTAAAATATTTGGCTTTCATGGCTCTCTCAGCCAAAAAGATTCCCGACCCCTGTGCTAGAGAATGAAGAGTGCAAAATCTCCGTTCGGTGCCACACGCCCACCCCATCAAAATGCCGGGGCAAACATGTCCAGATCAACACTGTATGATAAAAGTGACTTTTTTAGTTGTGATTTCCTTCTCTACATGGAAGTTTAAAAGTAGCATATATTATTAATGCAGTATGAAGAAGAATGTTTGAATGTAGACATATAGAGTCGTCATACTGCTGTGATTATATGCATCAAGTGTTCATTCAAGGCTAAGGCAAAATATTGAGATATATATCGTGTATCGTGATATGGCCTAAAAAAATATCGCGATATTAAAAAAAAGGCCATATCGCCCAGCCCTACTGAGACACACAAAGGAATCAATGGTGGCGACTTTTATTTTGTTTTGTAGTAGTAGTATTAGTAGTACTAGTAGAGACTTCCTTGTTCATTCATGTAATCCAGTCAACTTCCAGCTCATTGGGGCCCACATTACATCCTGTGCACTTTTCTACTGGAGTCTAATAAAGATCACATTTTACTTTCAGTGTAAACAATCTATCCATCCATTTTCTACCGCTTATTCCCTGGCGCCTATCTCAGCTACAATCGGGCGTAAAGCGGGGTACACCCTAGACAAGTCGCCACC
Source organism: Nerophis ophidion (assembly GCF_033978795.1). Classification (NCBI taxonomy): domain Eukaryota; kingdom Metazoa; phylum Chordata; class Actinopteri; order Syngnathiformes; family Syngnathidae; genus Nerophis; species Nerophis ophidion. The sequence continues at coordinate 8,855,415 of NC_084632.1, forward strand.
TCATCGCAGAGTGTAAACAGATCACCTTGAAAATAATCTGATTTATTAAAAAATCTGATTTTGGCCGGTTTGGCCTGCAGTGTAAACGTAGTCGGTGTCAAGTTTTTGCAGTGAGAACGAGGAGTAAAGAATGTGTAAAAGGTTGCAACATAGTCGCCACATCTTCAAATATTACAGCTTCAGGACATCACAGATCTTGATTTATTTTGAATTTAACAAAGACAACTATTTTTGGACTAATGAGGATTTACAACTATATTCTTTTGAAGCTAAACACACACTGCTGCGAGCACAAAGGAAGAATGAGACTTTGGAGCAGACGGAAGCCGGGAGAGTGAGGTGAAAGTGAATTTGACACAATAAATATGGGACTTGGAGCCAGGTTATTTCGACATAAATGGATTGCTTACCCAAAATCAACAGGAATTGTCCCCAGCCAGCTGAACCAGAAAAACAACTGTCCATCAAGTGAGTCACTTTAATATTGATCTTGATACACGCAGCACATCATGCGTGTAATTACAACTACAGTACATAAACTCTCTTGCAAGCTCTGTACAAACAAAACCTGAAATAATACTTTACAGATACTATAATATGATCATGTTTTTTGCTCAGTACAGATTGGTGTCCTAGCTCACTGTTGTGCGTTACGAACTCAAACATGTTTCGTGTTTACATAGAAGCCAGCTTATCTCTTGCCGTAGTTAGCGTTTACGGCTAACACAGAAGTACGCCATTGTGTTAGTATGCTAGAAAAAGAGTTCCTCAGTGTTCGCTGTTACAATAACAATGTTGCTACAGCTTGGTTATTATACAGGTTACAGAACAAATCAAGAATTGATGGTTTTTCAAATATTTTTTCAAGTGATTTAGAGGTAGAATTGATGACTCTCATTAACTGCATTGCTAGCCAACTAGAACGAGATGATTTTTATGTTAGAAAAGAAAAAAGCAAAAATGTTTGTCTTCTTGTCTCTCATAACGCTTGTGAACGATAGGCAAAATTCCCCCCAAAATTGCAGTTCTCCTTTTAAAATCTCCACCTAATGAATCACAGCTCCGAAACACAGACTATGATCCTCTTGCCATAAAATCTGTTATGTGCCGGGCAAAGGGAAGGAGGCGACACCCAGGCAGAACTGCGGTTTATCAGGTTTATTGAAACCTTGATGGGTGTGTGGGGTGTGTATGCTACCACAAGTGAATGAGTGAGGACGATGTGTAGAATTAACAATGTAAGTTTTATCAGGGGTTGTTGTCGGTGCGTGTTGTGTGAATCTTTCGCCGAATCCAAGGGGCAAGGCGAAGAGGCAGTCAGTAGGGGGGCAGGCAGTCGAGGGCTGGAGTCCAAGCAGAGGTCAAGGGTCGAGGGAGGCAAGCAGAGATCCAGGTGGAGGTCGTGAGGCAGGATACGATCACAGGCAACAGGGAAGACACTTTGGAAGACACAAAGGACGTCAAACACAGGAACGAGGAAGAGCACAAAGAAGGCGAGCAAGGAACGAGGGATTGGTGCCAGACGTGATACTTACTGTGAAAGATAGGCTACGTTCTGGCGAAGGCCTCCTGGGTCCGCTGACTTTTATGCCGCTCCCTCTCGTCAAGTTCAGGTGCTGTGATGCACAATTGTCTGCGTGCGTGTCCAGACGAGCAGCCAGAGGAGGAACTCTGACAAACAGTTTTACCAGGGGTTGTTGTCGGTGCGTGTTGTGTGAATCTTTCGCCGAATCCAAGGGGCAAGGCGAAGAGGCGGTCAGTAGGGAGGCAGGCAGTCGGGGGCTGGGGAGATGCAACAATGTCCGAGTCCAAGCAGAGGTCAAGGGTCGAGGGAGGCAAGCAGAGATCCAGGTGGAGGTCGTGAGGCAGGATACGATCACAGGCAACAGGGAAGACACTTTGGAAGACACAAAGGACATCAAACACGGGAACGAGGAAGAGCACAAAGAAGGCGAGCAAGGAACGAGGGAGTGGTGCCAGACGTTCTGGCGAAGGTCTCCTGGGTCCGCTGACTTTTATGCCGCTCCCTCTCGTCAAGTTTAGGTGCTCTGATGCACAATTGTCTGCGTGCACGTCCAGACGAGAAGCCAGAGGAGGAACTCTGACAAACAGTTGCGGGGGTAATGCGTGTACGAGTCCGCGCCGTGACAAAATCATATTAAACAGGAGAATGTAAATAAAATGGAGGAAAACCATGTCAACAAGCAACAATCCTTTATTATCAGCCGTTCTCCTTATATCTGTAGGCAAAGTTATGGGTAAACATGCAGGTAATTGATAGTTTTGCTTCTATTTCAGTTATGTTGAATACCACTTCAGCCAGTCCAAGAGGCGTCGACACACTCGAGACGATGATAAGTCTTGTATCTGCCGTTGTTTCTAGAAAGGACATATGTGACGTTCATTGATTGCTAAGTGCCACTCCTGTTGAAGTTATCTGAATAGTTGCTCATACAAAATGCTCCTCTCTCTATTTCAACACTTGCTGTACCTTTTCCAGAAAGATTATAGAGAAGCGCCGCAGGCATTGCTTTGATTTATTTATGTAGTTCTACTGGCAGGAAACTGCACTTGATGAGCAGTTTTATCAGTCTGCTGCTGAAAGGCAGCGTGATTGAACATCTTGTTTGCTGTCAGCGGTACAAAGTGAATAGAAGGTTTTATGTGTTTGTGTTGTACGAAGATCTACTGACCAAACACCTTTTATCACTCGGTCACTCTGCACAAGCACATGGCGCCTCCTAGAATGTTGACTAATGACCTGAATTTGGAGTGCTACAAACTGATTTGGCGCTACATTTGACTTTACTTGCTTATAAAACACATAACAGTGAGTAAATAAACATAACATACTCCGCCTTCCGCCCCATTGTAGCTGAGATAGGCTCCCGCGACCCCGAAGGGGATAAGCGGTAGAAAATGGATGGATGAAGGGACTGTCTGTAAGTGTAGTCTGTCCCAACAACTCCTTGCATTGTAACCGCTTCTTAACACGCCTCATATGCACCTGGTCTGCCAGACAGTAAGAAGACTTAGCAACTGTTGCTATATTAAGAGAGTATTCGGAGCCCTCTAAAGACTGTAGCGACAAATATAGGGGCGGTATAGCTCGGTTGGTAGAGTGGCCGTGCCAGCAACTTCAGGGTTGCAGGTTCAATTCCCGCTTCCGCCATCCTAGTCACTGCCGTTGTGTCCTTGGGCAAGACACTTTACCCACGTGCTCCCAGTGCCACCCACACTGGTTTAAATGTAACTTAGATATTGGGTTTCACTATGTAAAGCGCTTTGAGTCACTAGAGAAAAGCGCTATATAAATATAATTCACTTCACTTCAACTTTTTTGCACACTTTTGGAGACACTGACATGGAAACAGTGAGCAGTGGGCCTCCTCCCTTCTTTTGCAGCAATCAGGCAGCTCGATTGTGACATTAAATAGACAACAGAAAA